>NW_008751703.1:1290362-1295549 GCF_000715545.1 Opisthorchis viverrini | reverse complement strand
GAACTCCGTTGGTGGACCCCGATGATGTCGCCACTTGTTTCGCCTGCAGTACTCCTTTTCATTCCGGCCTTGGAAGCAGTCGAAAGATCAACTGTCGTCACTGTGGTAAAGTTCACTGCCAAAATTGCATGAAAAATACCGTCTCGTCAGGATCAGCAGGACGCCTTGCTCGAGTGTGTGATGTGTGTCACACATTACTGAATAAGCATGTGGCTCCTTACTTCAGTACTGGTCTACCTGACCCTAACCCCAGCACTCAGCCTGGACACGATTCTTCTCGTCTAAGCCGAGCCAATTCGTCTAACACTCAGCCTCAGTCCCCTAGTTCCGTTACACCTCGGAACAAATCGTAATATTTTGCTACTTCTCGTCTATATGTAACACCGTCCTGACGCCGTACCTTGTCAAACTAACCTCGCCCAACCCAGCATTAACTGGTTGGCGCTTCTGCTGTCCATATTCTCATTAAGTGTGCATGACAGGGTCACTTCATTTTTCTTCATGTGAATGCTTTGTTATTCATTGTCTTGAAGAGCAATACCAATTATGATTTCCGACTTTTTGCAAGTTCTCTCCACCATCAGCTTCCCCTTCCGAGCTTTCTCTCCGTTCTTAATCAAACCGTCTCCTAGGGACCCATCTCTTACCGAAATCCCAACACACAGCATTCCATTGTCCCATGTTTTCCATCTGTTCATTTTAGGATTGTTTACCCCTCTTATCCTTACCCTTCTCACGTCCTAAAATACTGTTTTCTTTTCTTTCATCTACCTGACTTTTGTGAACTCCTTACTTTGTGATATTCATAGTCCTGATCTATTTCGCTACCTTTTCTGCTTATCTCCAGGTTCACGTTATGGCGCAGCAACACCGTTGTAACTGTTTGTTGTGATTCTTGCAAATCGCCCGAGTACCCATCAGAGTTTGAAAAATGTACGCAAGGTCGGATATTTTGTATCAGCACTCCGGGCGGAGAATCAGACTGAAGTTAGCTGTATACCCGTCTCTGTCCTATTCTTGCTGTCGACGTTCACTTCTGTGTATCAGACTTGAGCTAACAGTGCACCACTACTTGACCGTCGGTGCCTCTTAAAAATTTGCGAGTTTAATGGTCGAATCGTTAGCCGGGTTTGATAGTTAGATAGTTGTATACAACCTGTATGATCACGTAGCTCTGCTTTCCCTGTAACTGTGATCTGGTTGACAAAAGGAATCACTCAGTTACGAAAAGACGTCAATTTCTTCTTTCACTTTCAAGGAACAGGTGCTTGTGACATTCTTCGAAGTGAATGGAAAGTTATGTATCTTAGCGGATAGTTTGAATCAGGCTTTCCATTTCAAGTTGAAATTTCATAGAACGGTGTGTTATGGAATTCCAAGGTAGGAGTTTTTTGGCAGATATTATTTTGAAATCTAGGAGGCGTTGAAAAATATCCAGTAACCTAGATGGATAAAAAGACTGCAACATCCCACTCCGAAACTCTCGCGGTGACTCTCCTTAGCGGATCGCTAGATCATCTGTTGAGTTACTGACGTAAGAAACATTTGAAGCACCCATTCGGAGCCCGTCACAATGTGAACTTTTTTGTTAAGTAGCTCAGACTCGGATGTTGAGTGCTGTAGGTAGTGTTGAGCATCAAAGGCTAAAATGATAGAACGGAATCGCCAACGTGAAGTTGTGGTAAAGTTCTCAGTTGGAAAATTCACCCACCTTTCTAGCCACATGTGTTTAAGGTGCTTAAGCCTGCTGTTGTGTTAGAGATGAACTGAGTATGATGGCTTCTTTGGAGAGCATAAACGGGAAGTCTTTGCCGCAGGAAGAACAGTCGAATGTGTCCATGAAACATATAGTAGAGTGAAAGGCGTCATTATTAGTTTGAATATCTCAGATACTATCGAAGTGTAGCTTATTGCCCGATAAATCTTTGTCATTCAACAAAACAACAGGCCTTCTTCCTGATCAGCAAAATAGGTCATAAGTCAGTGAAGGGTTGAGGATTTTAGGTCGCCTTGTTGGGGAATTTTATTGTGCCGGAAAACCTCACGCATTAAACCATCTGGATCAGGGTTTGACGTGATCTAATTTATGATAACACTATAGATGGACAATGGTGGAGTGATCATGCCAATATAAACTGCGAGCGAGTCGGAATTTCAGCCTCACGTATTTCAACATCGTGGTCAACTATAAACTCGAATTAGGTAAACTCTGTTCCCCCAGGCTAACCCCTAGTCATATCCTCAAGGCGATTGTTGCTTATTGCTATGCAGTACCCAGTAGATAATTTTGAGGACATAGGCAAATTGCTAAGAAACAGAAAACCAAACGCTTAGGTGGACGTGTTCGCAACGTGTCACATCTCAGCAGACCCAGATGTCCAACGCAAACGTGCTTGGCACCTCTTTCGACTTACATGATCCAGCATCGCCCCTTCGGTGCCCTCTTGGGACTATGTGTATGGGCTATAAATATTATGCGACCAATTTACTGAGTGTGACTAGTTTGTGGAGACTTGACAAAAGAACAGCCACAACTGACTACAGAATTCTCCGGCAGCCGTCATGTCACTTATTGTTAAATTTTACACGTAGCATCTTGATGATGCATGCACAGCAGTGAACTAAAACGGCAATATCACTTTCGGCCAGGTCTGATATCTCGCTGCTGACTCCAGGGCTTTCCAGAAGAATATCCATGCCATCTGTGCCTGGTCTCAAAGCGTCTCCTACTAGCTCAATTCAAATATGCACTTGGTGAGTGCATGCGTTTTTTGTGGCCAGTGTCTGTATGGTTCACAATCACTAGTCTCCAAGAATCGAGGTCGCTTCCAGAACAGTGAAGTTAATTTACCATATGGTCTGTCCTGATGTGATCACGTAGAAGATGCACACCGAAACATTTGGCGGATGAGTTTGTTTATTGAAAAATTTGGTCGATCTGTATATCTTCACTATTATGTTCAAATCTAGCATCACTGCCTGCCTGCAAAGAATGCTTAACAAATATAGCTGAAGCACAATTTTTCGGAAGCGCGTAGCCTAAGACCCAGAAGAAGAAACAAGTAGAGTTAGCGTGGATCGCCGTAGAAATCAAGATCTTAGACCTTACTGTCAAGCCTTTAGACAGAACTAAGTGTGTGGTCACATGAGCTCAATGTGTTATAAGGTCGTGGTACCCTGCAGTCTGTAGTCCGCCAGAGTACAGCGCAAAAAGCACACCAGTCATATATTCGATGTTGAACGCCGCCCTGTTTGTGACTAGCAGCACAGGAGCTCATGAGAAATAACAATCAAATTTGGACAAACCTGTTGGTTGACATCAAAATTCAAGGTGATTTTTTTCATTCTTTAGATTTGTCATTGCCTGCAGTCAACAGCATTTTCCTCCTGAAGCTTACTTGCGCAAAAGTCCCTTGGAATATTCAAATAATAAAATCCTCAGTTTACCGCTTTGAATTCAAGCACTTTCGCAAACCCCTTATTAATTTTTTTCAGACTGGGAGTGCTACTGTTTCTGTCACCAGTTATACAGTGCAATATTCCTGGACCTGACTGCAGTGTAAGTGCACGACGGATTCGCGAAGAGTTTCCAGGACAGAAGTCACATCTTCCGCCGCAGCAGAACCCAAATATCCCTCACTTACTCAACAGGGATGGCCAGCGGTGGTCGCATATGTACGAGCGGTGAGGACCTTGCCAAATCCATCGGCTACAGGCTGCCGCACTTCACACGATAGCGTCCCATGCTTTAGTAGGGCTCTGAATGTGCCCAGCTCCCCTTTGGTTGCCTGTCGATTCACCGAAAGTCAATCGTAAAATAATTAGGAACCTCAGTCTTGTTTGAGATAATAAAAAACACCGAGAGATGGTTCGCCTATATTTGACGAAAGTGAACCGTGCACTCGGTGCCTCGTGTAATTTATGTTAACAATAGACACGCTCGACTTACCAGCTTCTTCGGATTCCCTGATTTTCATTAGGTTTGCTGGCCGCCCAGTATATTTCCAGTAGCCAAAAACAGTGATGGTGCTTTGATTGCTGGCTAAATGCACAAATACCACATAGTTATCCTTCCTGTATTCTTTTAACGTCTTCTCAAATGCCTTGAAGGAGGTAGAGCGGATACCCCCCTATTTCTCAGCATATCTGAAACCACTTCTGAAGCCATGACACAGCCAGCCCAACTCGGAAAATAATGATGGTCAAGTAGCATGGTTTCTGGTTCAAGCGTACATACAACGAAATGCGATATTTTTGTGCAAGAAAATTTATTTGAGCCACGAAGATTTTGCAGAAAACAGCACTTTCGGGTCAAGGGTCAGTCTGATTATGGGGCCTCCACTCTGTGTGATATCTTCGTCCAACAACCAAAGAAGGACCTACATGATCATGACTTTGTGCATTGCCACTGCAATAAGCTTGTGCTTGAAATTTATGAAGTCATCACTGATGAAGTTTTTATTTATATAACGCAATGGTACAACCATAGTAGGTCATCACCTCAATTCGTTTTCCGTAAACCCTTTCACTCCAAGATGGATCTGAATTGTGGAATGTAGGTTCCATTCCAATTTCTTGATGTCATCGGTTTAATTGCTCACATTTCATACTGTCATAGTGGCAAAATAACCACTTGCCCATTTAATCTCATGGTCGATAACGAGGAGTCCCTATATACATCGAAGAAGCTATACTGAGATTGATGATATGAATTACAAGACGTATCGAGGTTTAAGTGAAGGACGGATGTATGTATCGCACAAAACGCTTGAAAATTTCTCCCGTCCAATCTCCCTGAACTCAACCGCGTAAATTCAAATGTCCCACCCAATCCTGCCTTCTATTCATTGACGTTTTCTTATTATTGCATCACCCCATCTCTATCCCATCCATTAAAACATTGCGTTGCACAAACTATGAACATACTCTTGGTTCCTCAAATAAACCGTATTATCACTTGTTTGAATTCACATTTTGGGTACTTTTCGAACTGGTTTCTCACGCTTGATACTTGTCTCCGTGTTTGCCGTGGGTCTAGCTGTCGGTCGATAACTGTCGAGGTTTGTTGTACATTAATTGATTTATTGATATTTTGTTATACAGTACAGCACATTTTCGTCGGGATCATTTTCGTTTTGAATTCGGATCCATTCTTCGGTGCTCGTTGCTCGACTTATCGATATTGTC
>NW_008751703.1:1244155-1290205 GCF_000715545.1 Opisthorchis viverrini | reverse complement strand
CTGGGTCTAGAGATAGCAGGCGTAGCAGGAGATCCGAGTCAGCCTTATTATTAGCTGAGTTAAAGAGAAGTCAGCTAGAGAAAGCGTTGGAAATGCAGTCTGTTAGGGACGAGCAGGACCGTCAGATCCAGCTAATGAAAGTTGATAACGACGTAGAAGCAGCTCGTTTAATGCACAACCTCTCTTGCTCCAAGGATGAATAGCCTGCCGATGATGAGTCAATTTCTTCGCCTTCAAGTGTGGCGATTTACGCTGTGGAATGCCGCAGGCAACATGAACTTGAACTGTCATACCGTGAGCCTAAGTCTGATGCTAATAATGTTCCAGTTGCAAACACATCCAAATTGGCCGAGATACCAGTGTGGGATGACCCCACCAAGGGGTATCTCTTAGGGAGGCACTCTCCTAAGCGCAACAGCGAAGGGTGTATGGCTGGTAATCATACCCTAGCCCCNCGGTGGGCCCGCCCCAGAGTCGAATTGACTAAATTCGACGGTAGTTCGCACGATTATTTGAAATTCATTCGCCAGTTTGAGTTCTATGTTGAGTCGAGAACGACTGATGATGGGCAGAGGTTGCTTTGCTTGCTGCATTACTGCAGAGGGAGAGCGCGCGAGGCCATCGAAGAGTGCACGGTACTTCCACCCCCAGAAGCCTATCGACGTGCTCGCCAAATTCTGAGTGGGCTTTTTGGCAGGTTTCATTGTGTCGCCCGATCTTTGTTAGATGGGCTGCACAAAAGGTTTAGGGCGTTCTGGGCTTCTTCAGCTGATTTGCTACAGCTCACAAGAAAACTGAAGAATTGCGAAATAGCCTTGAGGCAGATGGGTTATGAGGCCGAACCGAACTCCCTGTCGACTCTCGAACGGTTGGTCCGCTGCCTGCCAATATCGCTCCAGCAGAAGTGGGCCGAATACGTCGATGGTGTAACGAAGGATGAACGTGAACCGACGTTTAGAGATCTTCGTAACTTCATGGATATCAGAGCAAGGATATCCTATAGTGGGTTTGGCACGATACCCGACCAAACCAACAAGTGTCACGCGGCCCAGACAACCCTGCCCAAGCAACC
Organism: Opisthorchis viverrini; assembly: GCF_000715545.1. Lineage (NCBI taxonomy): Eukaryota > Metazoa > Platyhelminthes > Trematoda > Opisthorchiida > Opisthorchiidae > Opisthorchis > Opisthorchis viverrini. The sequence goes on along the minus strand of NW_008751703.1, from coordinate 1,289,133 downwards.
CATCAAACGGCAACATTCATTCGTTAACGCTGTTTTTAAGACACCTGAATCCTGCCCTCTTTGTAGGGAACCGCACTCATTGACAGATTGCGTGAAGTTTGCGGAGTTTGAGTGTAATAAACGCTGGGATGTGGCTAAGGGGTGTAAGGTGTGCTTCCTTCGCTTGAAGGCTGGGCACATGACCAAGGCATGCAACACAGAACGCAAGTGTGGTGTAAATGAATGCAAGGCACGCCACCATTACTTGCTACACACCACGTCTGACCCTTCGCGTTCGGTGCAGGGCATCTGTAACGCTGCCAATGCACGTCAAGGATCAACAGCGTTGGGCTTGCTTCCGGTCCGCATTAAGGGACCCTTAGGCGAACTCGTTGTCTACGCGTTGTTAGACAATGGCTCCGATACTACCCTGGTGAGCCACGACGTGTTGCAAAAACTGGGCATCCCGCCACACCCATCACAATTGACTATCAAGACCATAAGTGGTACCTGCCTATCCGAATCGTGCGTGGAGAACTTGGAAATCGGATCCCTGTTAGACAGCACTTGGTCAATATCGAGAAAGCGTTCGTTGTGCCTAGTATTATGCCGTCCGTTAACGTCGAATCTCGTGTAGCACTGGCAAGGCGCTATGCGCATTTGGACGACTTGCCTATCACCGACATACCACGCAAGTGTGTCGCAATTTTGATAGGATGTGACGTACCGGACGCACATTGGGTACTGGACCAGCGGCTTGGTGCACGTAAACAGCCGTTCGGATTGAAAACGCCCCTCGGATGGACTATCTTAGGCCCAACAGGGGGTGAACAGCGGTGTCACCTTTCCGTAAATTGCCTATCTCGGGAAGATCCAAACATCCTGCAACAACTGAATCGGCTATACAATGACGAGTTTGCAGATGTTAACTCGCTTAATTTGGCCTTGTCTCCCGAGGATAAGCGCGTTCTGGAGTTCGTACAAACAAAGGTTCGTGTGATTGATAGTCAGTTCGTTATCCCATTGCCATGGAAAGACGATATCAATTGTGCCAGTTCCAACCTGCAGATGGCAACCATGCGACTGCAGAGTTTGAAAAGGCGCTTCTTGAAGGATGCGACCTATTTCCAGCAGTATAGCGCCGTGATAGAACGCAACTTTAAGATGGGATACGCTTCGCCAGTGCCGGCACATCAGTTGAGTCCCGAGTTCCGTCCTCGGTGGTATCTACCTCATCACTCTGTCGTCAATCCGAAGAAGCCTGGGAAGTTGAGGGTGGTGTTTGATTGTGCAGCGCAATTCAACAAGAAGTCCCTAAATGACTACCTCTATCAAGGTCCAGATTGGACAGCCGACTTGATAGCAGTGCTCTTGCGTTTCCGCCAGGAGCGCGTAGCACTTTCAGCTGACATAGAAGAGATGTTTATGCAAGTTCGCGTTCCGGAAAACGATAGAGGCGCCCTTCGGTTCCTATGGTGGCCGGGTAGCGATATTTCATTGGAGCCGGTGGAGTTCCAAATGAACGCGCACGTGTTCGGAGCGAAATCTTCGCCATTCTGCGCCAACTTTGCTCTGCAGCAAACTGTGGAGCTATTTGGAAATGAATATGCTCTTATAGTCTCCGAGGCGATTCGTAATAATTTCTACGTAGACGACTGTTTGTTGTCCGTCCCATCCATTGATGCCGCCAGAATGATAAGCACTCAGCTGACTGAAATGCTTCTCAAGGCAGGCTTCCATCTCAGAAAATGGGCAACTAATGCACCCGAGGCCATAAAGCACTTGTTCAGTGCCGAGCTTGCTGAGTCACCGGTAACGTTGTCGGGTTGCAACCCGGTGATGCACCCAACCCTTGGTATACAATGGGATACTTTACGAGACGAATTCTGTTTCCAATATGATATACCGAGAGGACCGCACACGAGACGCGGCATATTGTCATCTGTGTGTTCCTTTTTTGACCCACTTGGTATCATGGCACCGCTTTGCTTACCACCTAAGCAGTTGCTACAAAGGCTGTGTCAAACCGGCCTTGGATGGGACACTCCTATCGACCAGTCATGTGCAAAAGAATGGACAGATTGGGTTGACTTTGTCACCTCGCTCGGTAAAATCAGACAATCTAGGTGTATGTTCTCGGTGGACATTAGCTATCGAGGTGAAGCAGAGCTGCACCTGTTCAGCGACGCCTCAGAGATCGGATATGGGGTTACTGCTCACGTTCGGTTCCGTGCGGGGCTTAATTGACCATGTTGTCGATTGCTTTTCGGTAAGTCGAGAGTGTCCCCTCTCAAGACAGTATTGATCCCTCGGCTGGAGCTAACAGCGGCCGTGCTTGCGGTGAAGATATTCTGTATCATTACTAAGAGTCTGAAGGACATATCGTTCAAAAGTTATTTTTGGACGGATTCCCAGATTGTTTTGCACTACACTGACGATCGATCTTCCAGATTCACGACGTTTGTTGCAAATCGCTTGGTAATCACACACGAGTATTCCAGCACAGAGCAGTGGAGGCACGTTAAATCATCAGATAATCCCGCAGATTTGGCATCTCGGGGTACTCGGGATAAAGCTTCCCTGGGTCGGTGGCTTGATGGGCCAGATTGGCTGCACGCCGGTAATGATCTACAAATATTCCTGCCAGCTGTATCTGGAGTCCCCCTAGGGCATAGAATTTAGGCGTGCATCTAAGTGTGTTAATGCTATATGCTCAAAGGCTGAGATCGGCGTGTTGTTCAATCGCTGCTCGGATTGGTTTAAACTTACGAAGGCTGTAGCTTGGTGGTTGCGGTTTTTAAAGTATCTTGAGGCGAGGTTGAAGTCATCACCTATTACTGCATTGACTGGATATCTTGCGGTTCAAGAGCTCAGGGTGGCGAAGTGTTCAATATTGCGTATCGTGCGGTCAGAGTGCTACGCGGTGGAAATAGCCCAGATTAGGAAGTCTGGTGTGGTGTACGCAAAATCATAATTATCCAAACTCTCTCCAATCTTACTCAACGACGTACCGTGTGTTGGTGGTCGGCTCAGCTATTGCGACTACCCCGCTTTGAAGCATACAGTGACCGAGTTGATCGTCATGCACTATCACAAAATTCAGGGCCGTTGTGGTACTTTGGAAGTTTTCACCAGCATAAGACAAGCATTCCGGCCTATACATGACCATACTACTGTGAAAGGAGTAATAGGGAAGTGTTTAGCACGTCGTCGCCGTCTGGCCACTGCTGAGCAACAACTCATGGCTCCATTACCCTTAGCGAGGGTCGAGAGAGGATGGCGTTTTTTCTCCTATGTTGGTATTGACTATTTCGGCTTCATGCTGACCAAGCGTAGCAGATCTATGGAGAAAAAGTACGGTTGTCTCTTTACATGCCTCCAAACTGGAGCCGTACATATTGAAGTAGTACATTCTATGTCCACTGATTCGTTCATCATGTCGTTGATGCGCTCCATTGCCCGTCGTGGAAAACCTGAGGAAATATTTAGTGATAACGGTTCGAACTTTGTCGGAGCTATCGGCGAACTGCGCGAACACTTGAAATCGTGGGATCAACAGCAGATCAACGATCGTTTGTTGAAACAAGAAATTCAATGGCACTTTCAACCGCCTTCGATGATACGTTCTGCGAGACGTGTCCTTACCGCTATCGCCTCAGAACAAGTCATCCCTGATGAGGTTCTTCTAACCTTCATGTCGGAGGTGGGGAGAATACTGAACAATCGACCGATAGTGGCGCCCAGGTTGGATGTCAGGGACAAGTTAGCCTTGTCACCGAACATGTTATTACTATTAGAGGAGAACACAGGGATACCCTCACACTGCAGCTATGCTGAAAAGTTCACTAGAAAATGGAAACATGTGAACTATATAGCTGATGTATTCTGGAAGAGGTGGGTGAAGGAATACCTACCCACCTTACAAGTCAGACAGAAGTGGTTACTGAAGACTCGTAACCTGAAAGAAGGTGATGTAGTGTTCGTGGTTACTGATGGGGTACAAAGGGAAAAGTGGTTGTTAGGCATTGTCACTTCATGTGAGTCTAGCTCAGGTGGAATCGTACGAACGGCTTCCGTGAAAACAGCAACTGGAACTATAGGCCGTGACATCGGACGCTTGTGCCTGCTTGAGGGTGCTGAGTAGAGTGCAGACTTCTTGGGAAACTTGGTGTAAGGCATGGAAAACGTCTGATGCCGACAATTCCCGTAGAGGTCAGCGTTCTCTCTTCCCCTAGACCCGTCATAGCCTAGGGCCCTACTTGAACGTATCCTCGTATCACTTTGCAACGCATCGCCTGGAGAAATTTGGTGGCCGGCGTATCGCACAAAACGCTTGAAAATTTCTCCCGTCCAATCTCCCTGAACTCAACCGCGTAAATTCAAATGTCCCACCCAATCCTGCCTTCTATTCATTGACGTTTTCTTATTATTGCATCACCCCATCTCTATCCCATCCATTAAAACATTGCGTTGCACAAACTATGAACATACTCTTGGTTCCTCAAATAAACCGTATTATCACTTGTTTGAATTCACATTTTGGGTACTTTTCGAACTGGTTTCTCACGCTTGATACTTGTCTCCGTGTTTGCCGTGGGTCTAGCTGTCGGTCGATAACTGTCGAGGTTTGTTGTACATTAATTGATTTATTGATATTTTGTTATACAGTACAGCACATTTTCGTCGGGATCATTTTCGTTTTGAATTCGGATCCATTCTTCGGTGCTCGTTGCTCGACTTATCGATTTTGTCGCTTACAATGTATACGAAGAATTCGTAAGGTTTAATGATATAAAATGAATAACCAGTATTCAGGGATCTGACGCATCTTGAAACACGTTCCCATATTTGTAAACGTAGGGACCATTTAGTGAGCGGATGTGCACTCAGTGTCTTTGCCTTCGTTCTACTCTTGCTACCCGAGAATAATACCCCGCAGTTCACCAGAAAGAACATCGTCCTCATCATCATAATTTGTAACCATCCTATTATTATCCTCATTAACACTCATCGAATGTTAATCCTATCATATCAGCTCTTTTGCTTACGTCTGTAAACCGACTCTTTTGTAATGAACATCATCCACTTGTCGTCGAAAAACTTCCACATCACAAACACATAACTTCGGAAACCCTACCACTATTTCGGACACTTCCATATCTCAAAAGTGCCGAGCTATTTTCACCCATCTCCACCCTCACAATCATATCCACACTATCCAAATACATGAGCAGCTAAGACAGCCACTCTTAATGCAATCGAAATGTCAATTACGACGTGATGATTATCTATCTAGGAACGGCAAGTTTCAGTTCACCCCTTTTTCCAGACAAAGATAATTTTCGGCCAAAATTCAACTGAAATACTCTGCCAAAACTGTACAAATCTAGTCTTGGTACTCTAAACAGCTGACTGACCCTGAGTCCCAATAGTCAATCTTCTAAATGCGTATTGCCTATCCATCCACAATTGTCACACCTGATCCGGCTTCGGATTGCTGCCTATCCTTAGACATCCACTGGCCCATCTTCAACACCCCTATATCTGTTGATGCCACCGATAGCACTGTTGATGACTTTCCTTTCAACTGCACGCTCTCTTCCGAAGATATTCCCTACCCCACACGAAGCCTCACACTCCAACTTCCGCAACGAAACACTAGAATACTAGAAAGAAGATAATATAGCTTGAATGCATCACAGACTAGCGTTCCAGCTGGGTTCATAGTTTGTCTTTCCTCAAAATAAAACTGCTTTGCAAGTGAGTGTATTTCGCCCAAGAGGAAGCTTCTTTTCTCAAACGTTTGAGCTGCTGGCTTAAGCCTGCCCTGGTTGTAGCCTATAATACGGCCAATCCTACAATGAATCCAAGACATCATTTACAGTAAACTAAAATGTGGTGTCAACGACCCTCGCGCTTCGTTTTGCCATGACGCTACACTTTATGTTAGACTGTAATTGTGTCGTGCTGAGGTCACCTCACCACATAAAGATGCAACACCACCATGCACCTCACGTTTCCTCCGATTTTTTGTGCCTGAATGCCACGATTTACCAACAAAATTTTCAGGATTAGTAATCACCTCTTTAGGCGCGGTGGGTAACATTAGAAGGCCATTCATACACTCTGTCAGTACGCTACATTTCACTATGGCCCCTGAGTGCAGCGTTATTCAACTGTTCCGGGGCTGTCTGCTATGGTTTCCGAACCCTGTATCTGCCCTGGCACATCCCGCTACATAATATTCCTACTCCTCTATTGCTTGCCAACCAACCGCCCTCTTACACTAGATACCCACGAAGTTAATGACACTTGAAACGCTATTTTGGGAGCCGTCTACTCATAACTCTGCCTTTCCTACCCAACTTGATGGGCGAATGCACAACTGGCTGAGATACTGTTTGTGCGCAATTCAGTAAATGTGCGTCCCACTTATTCACACATGACCACACCCGCTCACATCGACCGCATAGAGCCATCCCCTATAATCTCAACACGAACATCGATTATCGTTTTGTAAGTCGGACAACTCGTCTCACTACAGTAGACAGAAATTGGATCCACACCTATCTACTCTCTAATTCGGGCCAGAGACTAAGTCGTATATATTGGGACAAGAGCCGTCGCAAGAAAACGTTACTGCAAAAGTTGCACCGCCTTGAGTGCACAATTGGGCATCCAGCTGCTAATATCCAGAAATAGTCGATCAAATACGGAACCATCTTTTCTCTAGGGGGAGGTCAGTTGTTGCGGTGACAACTACTAGTGATAACACGTTAATTCTTGCAATTCAGCTGACCCGCAAAAGAATCTGCAGTCCCTCATCACCAATACGATTGAGGATTGAGCCACAAAGTTTAAAGTGCGATATAACATCAAGGTGGTCACGATATGAACGCACCCCAAAGTTTATTTCAACACGACATTCCCCTGGCTTCGCTGAAAAAGTGAAAAGGTTGAATTAGCTTTTCATTCTCCAGTTGCAGTGATTCAACTACTTTTCTGTGGCCACATTGTGTCACGCAGTGTGCTGAGCAGATGTCCAAGTGTGTTCTGTGCTTGTGACACCCCATCAAGTAAACCAGCGGGTACTTATGCAAAATCCCTTCTGCTGGTCTCTCTCATTCGCTTCAAAGCGTTGACGAAGCGGTCCGCCTGACCATTCGACTGTGAATGAAACGGCGACTAGCGGCCATGAGCCGCGTCCTAATAAGACGAATCCTTGCTAACGCCGACGACTAGACCTGAGTGCCTTTTTCGAACAATATAGTCTCTGGCGTCCCAAGACAAATGAACCAACATCGAAGGCCCACAACTGTGGTGGCATTTTTGGGCCTTTTACTGGAATAATTTCCGGTCACTTCCTGGTTCATCGTGACCAAAATGTTTTGGCCACCAAACTAAAGTTCGTAGTCGCTGTGAAGACAAGGTCACGGTTCGGTTTGCGGCCAAGACAGTGGGTGGGTCTTCAAGGGTAAATAGGATGGTTCAAAACAATGTATTGCATCTATAGACTTGCTCATTATCTGCATTTATCGAAGACCAACAAATGCTTGCAACCTTTGGTTCTTGGGTTCCCCCATGAAACTGATTCAGTATAGCATATTGAAACTCTTTTCCAACCATGACGAATTCAAAAAATATGGGGCATCCTGGTAATAATTCGTCACGCTGGTTAAAGTGTGGTCACACTTCGTCTTGCGGTTAACCAAGAGGCCGCGGACTGCTATCTCTCTCTTCTCCCTTTCTATTGTTGCAATCCATCCTATCGGATAATTCCTCAAACTCACCAGGCCTAATTGATCTTGCCTGTTCCCTCGTCCTCCCAAGCCTCGAATGCCCTGCATCTTCAATATCCGCTTCAACTGGTCTGTGCTTTCAGCCAAACGGGTCTTCAAATGGATCCGAACCGCCAATGATACTGCATCGGCTTTGCGCTACCCAAATGGGCTTCTATGGACAAATAAAATTTTTGCTGCCCACAGAATCTCACAAACCCAACCGGATTGACTAGAATGTGATATCCATAACGAGGCTGTGCAGAAACAAAATTATGTCATTTCAGCGATAGCACGGCACTGCCATATTATTTGTGATGACAGAGAGCAATTGTTTCCCTCGTGCACTTTACTGTGACCGCTCACCCGCTCAGTATGCTGTCAGAAAGTACCAAAATACTTACCTGGCTCCCGATGCCTCTGGAACGATCTTGATCCCTCGTTCCGATCCGGGTTTTGCGATTTCAGTACGTCCCTTCCAAATGTCCAAGGCATACGCTTGCGATGCTCCTTTAAACATGAAAATTGGCACTGCCTCTTCCTTGAACAATTTTTAACTCGACTACCCTCTACTGTCAGTGACACTAGCGACTCTATACAGTATCTTTGTAAACCATACTTTTTAGACGAATCTTACCGTTTCTCTCCATTTTGAATCTCTCCACCACTTCATCTCCACTTGTGCTTTTCGTCACCATGGCCATTGGCTCAATTACCCAAGGTCACTCACGACCAGCAATTTTTCTCAGCTTTAGTTCCAATCAACTGGCCTCATTAGTGGACTAGTAATACCTGATGCCTATAGGTCTGCTTTTTATTTTCCACAAGCTATGGTTACCTATCACGTGCTAAGTCTGTCCTTTTGGTCTTAGCTTACCCTCCTTATGTCGATGTCCGTCAGTTCATGTTTCACATTGTAACGGCCGAACATACCCTTACTGGTAGGCTGCTTACAAGTTGAGAAATAAACCTATTAATATTGATGACTTGATGCTGCACCGCGCCTTGGTGAGAGGCCTGGCGAACCATGCCAGAAGTCGATGAGAGAAGCAAACGGTTTCCGGTACTACTCAAATAACCTTTGGTTCCAAAACAGTTGTTGCAGGCAGAGTGTACGCTGGCTCTGACATGCTTGAACCGAATGGGCGCGTCAGTGAGTTAACCTGTATGAGGCTACTGGTGCAACGGTGGACACTATTGATGAAGAATGCGAGTAGCATGTGGTTTCCTCAGAGATCAGCCCAGCGTCCAGTGATAGGTGTGATTTATTATGGAGTTAGTGAAACCACTTTGTAGCCTTTGTTTATGACTGTGTGATGGTCAGTAAGTATCCAGGAAAGTTCCGAAGACGCGTTCGAGAAGAAGACGGGTATAGAGCTTTTATAAACAGGATGTATATGAGAGTTATGCTTCCCTGTCCTATAGTCTGTAACTGTTCGGTTGGCATTTTACAGTAAACAATTCCGCAGGCCTTCTTCCTTTCAATGGTGGACTGGCATTTGATCTTGAGGCCGTATCCCAGAATGAGAGTTGCCCATCACTTAATACTGTGATGCTCTACTTCGAGACAAAACCACAAAGGGAATAGTTTGCGATGGATCAGTATGAACAACTTACCACCGCAGTACGTGTTATGAAGTTTTTTGTTGGCGAACGAAATTGACAAAGCTTCCCTTTCCACCTGAATGTAGTTTGGTTTGGCTGACGTAATGGATCTGGTCGTCGTTTGGAAATACATATGAAACCACTGCGCTAAAAACAATGTTCGAATCATCCGACGCCACAAAGATTTCCATTGATGTATCGTGGTGGGTGAGAAGCAAACTGGAAGCGAGCACGTATTTGAAGGAAGCAAAGGTGGTTTGGCATATATATGAACGCATTTCTCTCACTTGGTTAGCACCTTGTTCAGTGGACGTCGGAGATGATCCATGACAGGCAGAAGATATTGTGGTGACAGACCAGACTGAGGGAGGGCTAGAGGGATGTCATATCTGTGGGATCCTGCATCAATGTTCTCCTGGTGCTCGTCTCCTGTGCTCGTCAACAATGGAAAAAGAGTAACTTTATCGACCACGCGAAAAAAGCGCATTTACCAGAGCGCCTTTCAAAGCCATACCCTTGAATACCATCGAGCAAATAGTCAAGGTGCAGCTGAAATCGCCGGAGTTCAAATGAATGATGATTTGATTCTCCCAATAGGCGAAACTGCCGGAGAATCACTTTGCATTGTATCGGTGATTTGTTAAAATATGGCTAGCGCTGTCTTAATTCCAAGTGGCAGTCGGGAAAACTGGAACAGGCAATGCTGCTTGGTGATGGCCAAACTTCATCGAGGTTCTTGAACGACTTTCATCTGCATGCGAGCATCGACCAAGTCAATGTTCACGAAGAATTCACCCACATTCACTTTTACATTTGGGCCTTTTTTAGCGACAGAGGTATTGATTTACATCCGGTGCATCATTGTTGGGACATGTGTTACGTAAGCCGAACCATCGTTTGCCGAAGAGAGTACTGTTTTCCATGCCCAATTCGGAGTGGCGTAAGCAGAGAGGTGCCCAACCCTTGACTTGGCAGAGGAGTATGAAGGAGGTCACGAAAAGCTTGGGTGCTGTCGGTGCTACTCGCCTTCCAGGGTGGGAACCGCGTGATCCTCACTGTGCCTGGTTGGAGACACTACAATATATGACTGCCAACCGATGTCAGTGGCGTTCTTGTTTTCAGTTTCTGTTTAGATTGCCTGAGTGAATGTCTGGAGGTGTAGGCACCTCGGAATGATTGTGCTAAGCTAGCACTAAGTCACTCCCCCATCCACCTTTATTATTTTCTTTACAATAAGGCTTTCAAATGCGTCATGGTTGTACGGCAGTGAAGCATCGGTGTTGAACACTGATATGCTGTCGACGATGATGATGATGCATCATTGGAAGAGGCCTGCACAAAAACGAATGGCCTCGTTAGCTTACTTCACCAAGCGCTCGCTGTTGCCCATGGGAAGTAGTCGGTTGGCTGCAGAACACCAGCCTTCTGTAGTTGGTCCAGTTTCTGATCAATAGTAGTCAAGGCTGCCTATGGTACTAGAGGCTTTGGACTGAAAACTGGTCTTGCTCGGAGGTGAAGGCACAGCTTGACGCTTGTTTTGCACATCGTCAGAGCTTGTCCTTTAATATATATGCGTAGTGCTGCAGGATGTCCTCAGGTGAACCTTTCCGAAAGTGAGCATTTTCGGAGTCACCTCACGGTACTGTGACCATGAGGTTTTAAATGGAATTATTCGGCCTTTTCACTGTGTTTAGCTTATCAGTTGCGTCTAATCCAATTTGATTAAGTTTGCAACATGGTGTCAGAAAGTATAAGGCTTGTCATAGAGCTTGCTAAAGCGTATAGAGCAGTCAGCCTCTAGGGTGAATTTCAGCTTAACGCAATGGAAATTACGTGTTTCATTGTTCAGCAGGTTTCTCATGAGGCTTATCAGTTTGTCCCGACAGTCTTTTACCGACGAGTTTGATGTCNATGAGCCTTATTGTCCCGACAGTCTTTTACCGACGAGTTTGATGTCAGAGTCTGTACAAGCCTGCAGAACAGCTAGGTTGTTTATACGAACCGACACATCACACGCAGAAATCTTCTTTGAATATCGCCATCATCAATGAACCTTGATCGTTGAGTTGCATCAGGTGCTACGGCATCTGAGACTGACAAATATTCTTTGTGGCCACGAAGGTTGCACCTGGAACATCAGTGACGCCTGAATCAGATATAGCGAACACACTGCCACTCACCATAATGCCAGCAACTTGTGGAAGGCTGGCTTTGATTTCGATCCGTGTGGTCCTCTGACATTTTGGGACTCCGAAGGTGATTGTGTGGACAAGACGGCTTGAAGTAGCTGGTGAATGATTATAGGCCTGTCATACCGCCTTTTGAGGAGGCGTTAACATTTGCTAATGAGGCTCTGAGACGTCATTTTAGCCCCCTGTGGAAACTGGATCCTGATGTCTGCATCCTGGGACACCAAAGAGCAGATATAAGGTGAAGCGCTCGAACCGGTTCTCAGCCGTTGAGCTGCGCTTGAATCTATTGCAATCCAGGCCGACAATGTCGGCAAACGAGATGAAACCTTCATAAACTTTCTTGACAAGCTTGAGGAATTGGTAGAGGATACTGAACAGTGATGTACGGTTGCCGAATTTCCGAAACAGCTTTCCGACCGTTTAAGCACATTTGGGATATTGCCACACGATGAAGTTTGTATGTCATTTGTGCTCCGGTTGCTGATTTTTTGCATCAATAATTTGACTTTTCGTCCGTAATCGGACTAGGAAAAATCGATTTTAATCATATCTTCATAACGCTTCAAACATGAGCAAAAAGTTTGACCAGAAAGAGGGACGAATGCGAACTCCGGGAACGAGGCTAGATCTGCGTCATCAGAAGACTAACTAATGTTGGCTGCCGATGTCTCTACGTGAACTGTCTGAATCAATAATCTTAATTGAGCCTTGTTTGGGCTTCTTCAAGCTGCTTTTGTTGGCACCGCAACGATTCTCGTAACTCAGTAAATTCGCTAGAGATCATGAGTTCCCCTTCATCAATTCTAGTAACAGTATTCTTATTAGTACCAGTAATTAGTAACAGTATTAGTTCTGTCTGAACGTTCAGAGCTACTGTTCCCGTTAAAATAGCCACCAAAGGTACACGTATACTGCTGACAAAAACTAGATCAAAGTATACAAAATGTGTAGCGGCACCATTCCAGAATTTCCGATGTCTCATTGATGCAATATTGGCAACCGGCATCCAACGCACAATATATCATGAGTGGCTGTTGGTTCCAAATTTTCAGCCAATCAGAGCCCGCCTTGACGTTTCACAGGCAAGCAGCCCAACGTTTCGGCCAATCGTGTACTGGATGAGCATCTTAGCTGCAGAGGTGATGGCTTCGGCGCGGACTCCCTCCAAACACCGACGGTTGCTAATTTCCCCTTGATCTACGGCTGGTTCGCTGTTCGTGGCCTTCAAGATACACGGTATGTGCGCTTATGTTGAAATCTTGTGTTGGCTGGAAACAAATGATTCTCAGGACAACCGAGGAAGCCGTTCCGCATTATGGGTGTGGGGGTTGTCAACTCCGATCCTGCTGACAAGATGGGCTCCCTCGAGACGTGGTTCGTCAAAATAGACAAGCTGTCTGTACTTATTGCTGACCGGAATAGCCATGACCGATCTCCGGAGCATACATATATGCTCCGGCAAGGAAGCTTGTCTTTTTGAGCAGGTAAACCTGCTCTAGATTCTAGATGGTACTGATTAAGCCTGTCAGATTAGCAGTGCGAAGACGACTGTTAAATTAGAGCTAATCCAGTAAAGCGCGCTCAGCCATGAGGCCAAACAAAGTTCGGAGGCCGTAGATACCACAAGGACCACTGGATACCCGAAGAGTAAAGTGCGAGAAATCTGAGTTCGTCTGGAGATGTTTCATGGGTATGACAGAACCGAGTTATTGTTTGTGGGCTACGGAGACACAGCATACATCGATCGTACGAGGAAACAAGCAAAAAGCTACCTGTTGCCCAATCTGAAGCGGACTACGGACTTTAAAACAGTGATGTAGAACAGATATATTGAATTTAGTAAGGGTATTTTTTTATTTAGCTGGACAGAAGCTTGGTTACGAAGTAACCGACACCTAAATGAGTCAACGATTTGGGTGAGGGCCGTGTGGAGAGGAATCAGTGAATGAAGAGCTATAAGTGTGAATGATACCTCCCGGTTTCCCAGGCTGAAGACGGGGGTTTGGTTCGTATACCCCACCTTGAGACTTTAACTCAAGATTCTGGAGGTTGTATGGTTTTTTTGATAGCCCTCTGACTCGTTAGTCTGAACCTAAAGACAGCACTTGTTAGGGCTTTCTTGAGAGACCATTTTTTAAATTAGTGACAATAGCCTGATGGGCAATATGGCCCAAGTGGTTAGATCGCGAATTTACTTACCGGAAGGTCCTTGGTTCGAATCCGACCTCCGCCTCTCGACTTCCTCTGTCTAGGCTTGAGCAATCTGGCAGTATCCCAGCCCTCGTGCTTCCTTCGGGTGGCATGGCAGCTAGGCACCGGAAGGGTGCTACAGCTGAACGCTATATCTATATAGCCTGACCCACTTGGCTGCAGGGGGCTGACCCGGCCCGAGGGCGCATTCGGGCAAGGCATAACTAACTCCTTATGCGACTACACACAGCGGATTCCTTTTGGGCAGCACCAGACTCTTTGGCTTTAGAAGCATTTCGACTGTATTTAAGGTACCGGACATCACGATCAAACATTGGGTTACAGGAGTGTGCAGTTTTAGGGACCGATAACCCATCCTTCCTCGAAGGAAAGCAGCTTCCATAAGTATGGATGGCTGGTTTCCATGCCTGTGCCATAGGTGTTGGGGATTGGCAAAAGCTAGCCTGGCCTTCCTGATCGAGAAAGTGTTCTTTTCACTCAATCCACCGGACTTTATACAACTGCGAGTGAACAGGTTAATCTACGTTGCTTGACTGGCCTGCTAGCTCAAGGTGTAGGTTCGCTCTCACTCACTCTTATAGTAGCACTCTACACTTAGCAGGGGTGAAGCGTTTACCAATCCGTGTGGGAGAATTGTATCCTTACAGGATCTGGTCCAAGGAGAGAAACATCGTCCGGGTAATCACTATCGGTGAGCGAACACCTGTTCCAGATCCCAAACAAAGGGAGCAAAAGACTGTGTTGCCTAACCCTGTATGAGAGGCTTTGTGAGTATCCCGCGGCTCCCCCGGTATATTTCAATGGCACACGGAGGCACACACACCATCACATCTTGGCATGTTTTGGAGACTCAACAACTTGAGCTTTGGATATGGATGTGTATGACCAAGAGGTGTGTCTTTAATCCAAAGATGTGGTTTCCTTAGAAAGGGAGTTTCTGTTCAAGGAGACCTACTGTACATAACGAGAAAATGGAGCACAATAAATACATTAAACTAGACAGTCCTCAAAATAGATTGAGGTGGACGTCAACTCGGCATTTGAATAGTTTGAAGTGGTATGAATTGGAGTAGACAGGGAGCAATGTTTGCTTGTTGTGGGAAGGGATTGGGGAGGGGCATTAGTGGACATTGGTGGCAAATGATACTTCCCGGTTTCCCGGGCTGAGGAAAGGCGTTTCGTTGAGGAAACCACCTTGAGGGGAGGGGGGCTGGCTAAAGTGGTTAGGACGCGAATTAACTTGTCGGAAGATCCGTGGTTCGAACCCGATTTCTGCCTCTCGAAATTCCTTGTCTAGGTTTGGGCAACCTGGCGGTATCCCACCCCTTGTGCTTCCTTAGGGTAGCATGGCACCGGAAGGGTATTACAGCTGGGGGATGATTTTTTTACCCCATCTTGAGCCTTTGACTCAAAAGCGTGGCCTATAAGGCAGTGGGAAGATGTAGGGTTCGTTCGTGGACTCTTCTCCTAGCCGCTGACCCAAAAGTCTGACCCACGAGGCGGTTTGGAGATCGTGACCGGGGCCGATGACTCAATAATTTGAGCCGATCGACTGCAGAGGGTTGACCTCACCCGACAGCGCAGGGAATAAAGCATTATTGTTTCATTCCTGATGTGGATGCACACAGAAGGTGCCTTCTGAGCGGCACCGGACGTTCAGCTGTTCAGCTGTAGCACGCTTTCGGTGCCTAGATGCCTTGCAACCAGATAATAGTGTATTCGCAGTTATTGTGGTGGCCACATAGTCGTCAGTTTGGCTCACGTTATAACATGGTTTCTGGCGTCACTGATCCTTCGTCGTCCTACGGCGACACGCGAATCCTTGACTGGACTCTAGCAGGATTTCGACTGGGTAGAGGTTGTGTGGGCCACGTCCTTACTCTATCTTGTGTTGCAGCTATGCCATACATACAGACGACCCACAATTTTGGTGTTCTATGATATCACGGGTGCATTCGATTTTGTCGATCGGTTACTGCTACGTAGCCCTCTTATTCAACAGGGGATGCCTTAGAAGTTTTCGAACAGAATCTGGTCATTATATTCACATGCTTCCGGACGTGAGATTCTATGATGAACTCTATACAAACTTTCCTGCAAAAGGTGGTGTCTGACAAGAATGTCCACCCTCTGCTTTCTAAACTTCGTTTTCGATGAGAAACTCCAATGCACATCGTTCCAGGTGAGAACTTTGTCGATCTCGAGTATGCAGATGACAGCCTCTAATGGAGACAAAAGAAGTTATTACAACTGTATCTATAGGTTATCACAGAACTCTCTACAAGGTCACGCTAGAATCTTCGTGATGGGGTGAGAAACTGATGGATTCAATTTCCGACCAACCAAGGGACGTCTTTGTTTGTTCCTTAGCGAGCTCGCGATTTGTCCAATTGACTTGATATTCGGTAACATAGAGCGGTTCGTCCCGAAACACAAGTCTTAAGTAACTGCAAATACAGCGAACACGCCCGCCAGCTTGGAATGTGCACTGTGATCAGAAACTTGTGTGCGGGTATAGGAGGGAACAGGCCGAAATAACGGTCTGGTCTTCGATGGTTTTTTGGACTAGTAAAAAATCGTCCACAGAAGAAAGTCCGTCGATACGACTATTATTGTTTGCTCCTGCTATACCCTTGAGTGATTTCAGTTGCATCCTCCAGCCATAGTGCTCTAATAATGCCAATTGGCCTGTGCACCTGAATTTTGTTGATTAATTACTTTCCTGCTCATTTGTCCCATTACCACTTTTCTCATCATGAATTAGCCCTTCACAACTTTCATGCTAAACATCATTCGGTTGTCTCCTACAATCTTGAAGTCCATGGTCAAACCTTCCCGCGCAGCATTTTACTGAAATCAGCTGTTTCTTCTGATCCACTCCAGTCCAGCTATGGCAGCTTTCTCAGCACACTGAATACCGTAGTCTCAACTCTGGATAAGGAATATTTCGTTAGGTAATCGTTCTCGATTTTATGATTGTGAAAAGACAAGTCTCTGTGTGTGCCCGCGGTCGAAAGCTCAAACTAATTACGCCTATTGGCTGGGTGTCATTTCCAAACGTTACTTCTCGCACATGCTTTGTGCATTCCTCTCGTCCTTCTAAAATGCATGAATGTATTCTTGCTCGCATCTCTCTCTTTCCATTCCGGCCTCTTGGTGACAATTTAGCATCTAGATAAATACGTTCTTAAACATGTAATTCCACGCAAAGGATCGCTACTACACAGAAAGAAAAATAATTTCAGTTGGCAGAAATATTTTGCATATTTTCTGTCCCTTTCTTAACGAGTCTTCCTGTTATACAGATGTCACCAGTTGGTAATCTATCTACATGTTCTTGTCTAAGGCTCTTGATAACTGCAGCTTATTCTGCGAGCCTGCGAACCTCCTGGTGGTTTCAGTTCACTTTAACGGCTGCGGAAGCGAAAAAATTCGCTCAACTGTAGCACCTTTTTGGTGCCTTACTTCCGTGCCACCAGAAGGAAGCATGAGGGCTGGGCTACTACCAAGTTGTCCAAGCCTAGACAGGGAAAGTTGAGAGGCAGTTGTCGGGTTCGAATCACAGACCTTCCGGTCAGTAAATTCGTGCTGTGACCGCTGGCCCACCTGCCGGCCATCTAAATCGTGCTGTTCAAGCGATGCGCGCCATTCTTATTGGCTTTTTCCGGCGTCTCTACCTTCATAGAGGCGATTCGCGCCAAGAATGGGAGAGTCTTTCAAACAAAAGCTGGGAAATTGAATTATATTCCGGTTTCTCATTTCTGCACTAGAAGCGTTCAAACATATTAAATGCTTCAGCTGGAGACAGTTTCTCCGAGATTTCTAACTAAAACACTCTAACTTGACAAAGTAATGTGTGTATGTAGTGTGGAAGCGCTCACGAATACAGTATGAGTGCTGCACAAACAACACTCGAGCTTCTCACTATGTCGCCTTACAGGGTAAACTAAGGAAGTCTTTATAATCACCAGTCGTGCACAAATAAAATGCCAGATCAGGTATAGGTCAAAACATGGTTGTATTTCGTTATTTCTGAGATGGACGGGATCCGGTGGCGTCACGGGTACTCACCTACTCCTGAAAACAGTTACATCACTTTTTTTGTAAGATTGCGAGTGCCCGTCACACCTTTCGCATTGATGTGGCTACTTAGACTCCGAAGAACTACGCAGTGTTTCATCGGTATAGTAGAGAGCTACATGTAGAGTACAATTGTGTAACCTCTTTTGACTGTTTTTTTGGCATAGGGTGTCGTAAGGCCTGTCGCGATGAAAATCTGTCATTTAAAAGCATCCAGGATAGTAATTTTTTGCTTGTATCCTGTTAAACTGTTCGATCCATCTCTTTCAGCTAAAAGGGGTAAGGTATATCCTGCATCTGTCATGGAGAGCGCACGAAAACGCGAGAATAGGCATAAGGAGCTGCTCAAAGTTTGGCGCACGGATATCCTGAGCAATTGGAATGCTGTATATATGAGGCAAAGGGTGAAACGTCTTGTTTGGGAGGGCATCCCTTCGCCGGTTCGGCGCGAGGTAAATTATAGTAGCGTGTTCTGTTTGAAAGTGCATAATGTAGCAACCTATATTTCAATTTCTTGTTCATTTAGTTTAGGAGCACTAGGTTAGAATCGAAATTAATCCATTTGTCTAGGACATCACGAGTGACAATTTGGGGACGCTTGGATTTTGTTGACCAGGATACCATCGATTCTAAACATCGATTCTATAACATCAATGAAGCCGATTCGTTCTTACGCGGGTGATAATCGCAACGAAATTAAGTGCGCATATTGATTGTCAGTTCAGAACACTTTTATCATGATTTTGATACAGATTAATATATTTGACTCGCTGACGCATCATGTCGAATGCCGGTTTTAGAATTTCGGGATACGCATGCGTGCTCAAGCACACCGAACTCTCATTCACTGTGTTACTTGTCGGTTCATGTGAACGGATTTGGTGTGGTTGGGTGTGACCTCTAGAAAATCCGTCTAGCTTGGTCATTCTCATACACGACCTAGCACTCACGTAGCCTCTGCTGCGTAGGTCCTGTTCGATTCTTTCGCGTGGTGGAGGTCATTTTGAGTGAGGGAAGAAATCTGGTATCCTGTAACTTAACCAGGTTGATAGACCGTTGGTTGTCTGAGCTCGAGATAGCTTAGTGGTTAGGATGCTAGCTTACAGACCCGAAGGTCTGTGGTTCGAACCCTACCTCTGGTATCCCGACTGCTTCTGTATAGGTTAGGGCAAATTGGCTGTATTCCAGCCCTCCTACCTCCTTCCGTTGGCATGGTAGCTAGCTACCAAAAGGGTGCTACAGCCGAATGATTTATTTGTCCGTCTACGGGAGCTGATATAACTCTGATTTCAAGCCAACAACGATCGCATCTAAAGTGCTCGTACCGAGGGCATGCAATCGTACAAAGGCCGCATAAGATGTGTTTCACCGACGGACGTTTTGTCCGAGCATCATTAAGTGACCGCCAGTATTCGAAGGTCGTGTGAACCGAAATTAATCACGGGCTCTCCGTCACCTTGTGTACCAGAGGCCCTTGACTAGGTCCCAGAAGTCAAATCCCTTGATGTTGGTGCCCGGATGTATCTTGTCTACTGAGGTGTGACAACACAACAAGAAAGCAATCTCTCAGTTTGATGACTACGCAAGCCAAATGTTTTTTCTAAAACTGCTGCCTTTTTTCGAATAGTAGAAGTTTAGAACATTGACGGTGATGTTTCCATCCATTTAATAATTAAACGTAAGACGTTTCGTCTTCGCACCCATCATTTTTTCATCCTTATGCTCCCATATCTTAAGGCAAATTGATCAAGAGGAATTACTAAGCCGCACTTTAGAGGGGTAAACAGTGTTTTTTGCCCGACAGAATCTTGACTATATAGCTGCCACTCGGCCCTTTTTAAAATATCAACCATTAACCACCAATAGCATTACCCACCTGCGATCATCTCGGAACGCCTAAGCACGTGGTTTTCCAAGCGTGGCGATCGTGTTGAACCAACGTGCTGGCGCGACACTTTGAATGGGCACCCGTAAGCAGGAAACTAAGCTGTCGGTTGGCGAGGTCTTCCAAGGTTAACGGAAACTGTGCGTCCGAAAAACGTCGCTTTTGCTATTCCAGTGTAGGCAGCGCCTGACTGTATGATACTGTCATGGATAACTTCCGGCTGGAGATTTCAATGAACTTCTTGGCTGAATTAGCCAGCATGGAGGAGATCTGGGAGATCCCGATATTCGTGACATCGTTTACGATATCGCATAAATTAGGGTTCGGATTTCAGGGGCCAGGGGTTGACTCAGATTGATAACACTGCAATAAGCTGTCGTACAAGATTGTTGTTCTTGTTCGCACAAGTGAGTGGATTTTGTTCACGCCGCTGGTATGTGACAAAATTTCAGTGTGTTTCTGTGAACATTGTTAATGTCGACAACTATCAACGTGCACATCACCAACAACTTTCTCTCTCAAACCTCACGTACGCACATCACTAATTCTCCCTATTAGCGCAGTAGTACCGTGTCGATTCCACTCAAAGTTTATAAAACCGCAATGGGACGGAACCGTCGAACTGATGTGCTATAAAGCAGCTGACAATCAAAACATCAATACAACAGAGTCCGATGAGTTTTTCTACAGAAACCACGGGTTTCATAACGAAAGAGAAGCCTAACTGTCTTTTGAGGGTACTTGCTGCAGAACTCAATGTACACACGTTCTCTTCGTATGTCAACATTCCCCGCTATAAACATCCTCGAACTAGATATGCTTTTTTCAGCCATGGGCCATTCAACATCAAAGTTTACACCAGTGATTTTCGTCACCTGCTTCATTTTGATGATCCTCTCGTAGACTATCGTCCCGGACATGCTATGGATGAACATTAACTCTTCCGTAACAACATTTGGAGTGGACGACCGCAGCTTAAATATTCACCCCATCAACCTATGAATGCATTATCGTCAGGTACCAGCTTTCCTTTGAGCAAAAGGGCAGACCAAAGATACTAATTACGTGTTTTGCTTCTCCGGTTTCAGTACTGATCACGTAATCGAAAAGAACCGCCAGATTGGTCCACTGTACTTTGGATCTCAATAGCGCTGAGTCCACACACATAAGTGTTCTTGGATCTCTCCTCGCGATTCTTCCACAAGTTTTGTGAAACGAACCTCTCAGTGGCGAGTAGTAAAAATGCGTCTTCTTGATGGCTCCTAACATTTATCATTGCGGCATTTCCAGCTTCAGTGACTCTCGCGTCATTTGAGTTGTCCAGCGGGAAGTGAAAATTTACCCAGTCGGCAGTCTTTTCAATTACATCGATTGTGTCCTGGATTACTGTATCTGACAAATACCACGAAAGAAAAAAGAAAGCGTTCAGCTGTAGCACCCTTCCGGTGCCTAGCTGCCATGCCACCCGAAGGAAGCACGAGGGCTAGGATACTGCCAGGTTGCCCAAGCCTAGACAGGTGAAGTCGTGTGGCGGAGGTCGGATTCGAACCACGAACCTTCCGGTTAGTAAATTCGCACTCTAACCACTTGGGCCATCTCGCCCCCCTACTACATATCATTGGAGAGGTACTCCAGCGTACAAGCAAGTGGTTGCTTGCTTCTATATGTGTACTCTAAGGGGTGCTAGTTAGAACGTTTTTCTGCGTTTGAAAACAGCTCCAGGTATTAATAGCTGTTACTGAAGTCGGATTCGCACGATGGCACTACTCGACGACCTTTATGAAATTTCAGTGTTTTTGGTTACGACGTCCGTGGTTGTGCGCGGGTTGGGATACTGTTAGCGTGCCCTCAAGCAATGCCTTTGGTTCAAAAATCCGACGGCTTAGCGATAAGGCAGCAGGCTCGTTAGTTGCCCCGTTTCTGTAAATTGTACTGGCGAAGTGTGAGCTTGAATGCTATTTCAAACAGTGCGTAAAAATTGATAGTTTCCATATCATATTTCATTGTTTCTGTGAGACCGTTTGCCTTCAAGATAGCAGCAGTTTAGCCTTATTAGTGCATATATACTACATACTGCATTTTTACGTAGTTCGATACCCGCAGGTGGCAACGTATTCACATGAGATTCCCGGCACTGACTGCAAACATTTTAGGGAATAGTTTAGTGAAGTCCTTTGGTCCATCTTCTGGTTTTGAACGGTGGCTGCCGGTTCTGTTCGAACATCTTTTCTCTCCCCATGTAAGCTACCAGGCAGATGATGGACGCAAAAGATCAGTTGGAATAATTTCGAATGATTCAGACACGTCGGATCAGCGTTGGTTTACCCAATATATGATGGTTCTAAATTCGCGGCTCCCACTTCCCTCTGAATCTCTGTTGGTTGCAATCTCTGGTTCATAATATCGAAATCCTATCTGATCCAAACTTGCTGCGAAGTTATACTGATGTTAATGCTCCAACTGAAACCCTAAATGTTGGTGAACATCAACTCGAATGATCCTATAGGCTTTTGGAGACACGATTGGAAAGTTGATTGTATATTATGTCCTTTCTGTGTGGGAAGAGAAACCAACAACCTCCCCGATGAATTTTGATGATGATCTATATCAGATTTGCCAATGGAGGGTGGTGACTGCATCCCCCACTCACTTGTCACTTGACTCATCCCAGTCTGCTGTTTGGCTCTAGCGTGCATCGATGCCCTCACATATTATGACCCATTGCGAAATCTTCGTTATGCATAATCTTTCTTACACCATCTTTCCTTCTATCTCCAAACAGGTGTGGTCGCGTTTGCTTGGGAACAGACTTAATATTGACCTACCTTTGTTCAGTCAATGTGTAACGCTAAGCCGAGAACGACTGCGTTCACCTGGCAACTACAACCTGATATCAGCTCTCTCTCAGTCAGGGACCTTAAAGACAGATTCTTTAAGTGAAACTTATGTCCCACGCGACTGTTCACTCTGTTCTCGCGTACTTGGGAACCTCAATACAACACCGCTGAAGCGCGAATTGAGTCTAACCTACCAGACTGGGCTTGCCGCTACTGTTAGTACTCCATCAATCGATACTCCGCTGAATGCGGCACAAATACTGGACCCCACTCGACTGAGGTCGAATTGTTCATCTTCGCACCAGTCTCCCCTTCAGAGTGACCGAACTTCATCTTGCACGCACTTCGGTAAGTTGAGTCGGATTTTCCCGTAGTATCCTGTAAAGGAGAACATAGAAGCCTGGATCTGCGCTTGAGCCTCAGGAATTATGATGATTTCTTATCATTTACTTACTACAGTGAGACTGGCAAACAAATGAAATGAAATGAAAACCTACCTGCAAACGTCTAATTATTTGAATCTGTGACTCATTGGCATAATTTAAAAGAGTGAAAAGCCTGTTTTATATCTACCTTTGTAGTAACTTCGATAAACTTCACCAATCTGACCTGTAGGTTAATGCGAGTAACAACGTAGCTCCTCCGGCCAACTGGTGACGAGGCCGAGACCGTTGGTAAGATGGGTGTATTTGTTCGTAGCGTCACGCCGACACAGTCCGTGTGTCCAAGTGGTCCGTACGCATCGGTCGCACTGGCTTGTTGTGAAGGCGGTTAGTGAGCCTGAGTGTTGGGCTCTGGAATACCTTACATTTCTGAATGAAATTTTTAAGTGTCACTTGATTATAACCACATTTGTATCTGACAGGCCTTGTGGCTAAATTTGATACCCACAGAGTCACAAAAACAGTAAATCTGCTTGGCCCCCAAGTGGAGAATAGTGTAAATCTGTCGAGCACGATTCTCGGCCTCAGAATGGATGCCGTCCAACCGAAAACGACCGCTGTTTACTTGGAGTGAATGTCTGGAGGTGTAGGCACCTCCCTATCCACATTTACTCTTTTCTTTACAATAAGGCTTTCAAATAAATCATGGTTGTACGGCAGTGAAGCATCGGTGTTGAACACTGATGTCATGCTGTCGATGATGATGATGATGATGATGGAGGAACCCACGCAGATTGCTACTCACAGTGTGTGAAAACCTTTAAAAATACATAGGTGGGATAGTGGTTGACAGTAACTTTTCGAAAAACATTTATATCCTGTCAGTAACCTTCTCTTTCCATCCCTTGAGACTCGTTGCATTTACCCGGAGTTGATCCGTCCCCCCTCTATTGTGATTTTTATCCTCTGCTCTGTAGATCGTACTACGAGCCTTCATGCTATCAAGTTGGATGTCTCGCGTACATTTCCAGCACTGGGCCTATTCCAACCGGGCAATCCGCTACACAGTCCGTTGCATGACCTCTTGGCAGCCTACGTGGCCTACAAGCCGGAAATTGGTTATGTCCAAGGGATGTCATTCCTTGCAGCGATCTTGCTGCTTGTCATGGACAACACATTTGAGGCGTTTGTCATGTTTGCAAACATTCTAGAACGACCTTGTCACCGGGCATTCTACAGTCTGGATGAAGCCGAGGTACTTTCATGTTAATTCTTAATCCTTTTCCAATTGTGTTCTTTGGGTTCCTCTATCACTCGTACGGACATATTGCCTTTCTGTTACAAAGTCGGAAAACGAATCGATTTAAAGTGTATATGCATATCTCACTCAGTGATTGTGTGATGCTTTGATTCACTTTTCGGACTTCTCAAGCTGTTTAGACGAAGCATTCTCCGGCATTTCACATCCATCTAGGGGAATACATAAACCTTCATTCTAATGTAACAGCATCGAGGTCTTTACTCAGTTTCGAATGAGATTCTCTTCGGTATCCAATGGCCATTAGAGCGGCGATGTTTGCTCGTTCTCGGCAGGTTTCCTGCTTCTTCCATTGAACGAAGAGCCGGATTTTACGGGAGCGTCGCGCATACAGATGTTTCCATATCGACCCATATACCTTCACTGCGAAACTTCGTCCATGCTGCGGTGTAACCGTAGCGCTAACCCAGAGAAGGCGTCCAGCAGGATGCAGTCTGTGTGAAATAGCGCTAATTTCTCAGCTCGCTCATCAGCCATATCCGCCATGCTGACGTTTCCTGCAGAACAACCAACAAAGGCCCAAAGCAAGTCAAGAACCTGCACAGTGCACAATATTTAAATTATATGCAACGGCAACACTGAAGATATTCCAACCCCTGGACACTGCACACACAACCAGAACTAAACAGATACTGTGAGACAGTTGGCTGTTGGCTGCGTATTTGCAACCAATCTGAGTACATATGTTTGTTAGATCGTGTTTAGGCCGTTATGCCGCGTTGAGGTCACGGTACAGTTTGAGATGACTGGAATTTTCTCACAGTTCGCGCTCCCACTTACCGAGTTTTCGCACCAGTCGTCTGAATTTCCACCTACCTCCAAACCTGCTGCAATGATTTTCAAACTCACTGAACTTCAGTGGTCACCCCGGCTTTCCACTCGTCGCTTAGCTACTGCTAACGTCTCAGTTCAGTTACTAATTCCAGCTCGCCATAGCTCAGTGCTTAATGTGTGAATCTACTCACCGAAAGGTCCGTGGCTCGAACACAATCTCTGCATCTCGACTGCTTCTGTCTCGACTTGGGCAACCTGACAGTATCTCAGCGCTCGTGTTTGCTTCGGCTGGCGTTGAACCTAGATACCGAAAGGATGTCAGCTGAACGATCATTTATGTACATACATATTTATTTATTCAATTTCAATCTATTCAGTTTGCAGTGACGAAGCCACCGCTACCCGCACGAAAGCTACTCAAGTTACATTGATCACAGTGCACATCCAAAACCAGATAAAACACTAGGTATACGCCTCGTATTTGAACTGCAATTTTTTGTACCATCTACCCGTAAAATTATCCGTTCTCAGTTATCTCCTATTATCATTTATTTTTGAAGAGCATGGTCACAAACATAAAAAGTGAGTGCAAGCGATGAATGCGAAAGAGTAACAGGAGAATATGGGAGAAAAGAGAGAAACGTCTCATTCGAAATCATGCCAAGGACAGTGCTCCGTTTAGTCTCTTCATGGGGCAGTGACTCATCTGATTTCTGTATGCTCTGGCACTGAACGTGCACCCGCAACTCACATCCAACTGACACTAAAGGATTTCTCTGTTCACGTCTGCACCACAGGTGCTCGAGACGAGTGAGGTCAGCCTATGCACGAACAGCATACTCGAACATAAAATATTTCTATCGAGCTTTCTTCTGGTCGAACGTGTACGGCAACCGTACACGTCGCGAAAAAATAATGGAAGCAGTCATACTGCTCACGATTATTTCGCTCTCCTCAATGGAAATGGATTATCCCTGGTCAGCAGGTGACAGATTCCATCCCACTAAATCCCAGGGTCTAATAGAAATGAAGCTAAAGAATTGAAATGTAAAGCAAAACATTTGATCAACTGGTGTGAGTACACTATGAAATACTATCGGATGCGGAAAGGAAATTAAAAAGATGACTCTACGATGTTTTCGTTTTGTTAGCGATTTCGATCAAACTTTCCTTGACATTCTATTTCAAAGCAGGTCATTTTGCTGTACTTCCAGTGATTGCCACTTCACCAGTCCTGAATCAGGACAGTTATTAACCTCGTTTTAGACTCGTATGCGACCGGATCTCCTTACGATGTGTTTTACTGACTCGAACTTGGTTAGAGCGGCATATCAACACAATGGAACAAGAGTTCTCCCGTTTTTATGCAACAGGTGTGAGCCACTGCGCTATCCTTATCAGCTATTTCCCTGTCTCATCATGGCCACCAGCGACGATACTAACTTCCTCATTGTCTGCATGTACCTACTTATCCAACATTTTTCCTTTATGAACAGATTTACCAAGGAATGAAAATGTTGTAGAATGTGCTCGTGATATAAGAGTTTCCTATATTTTGCCTGCATTTGTTGAGTTCAGTTACTCAATAGACCTGAATATGAAGCTACAAATCGAAACACAGGCAACCAGTTCTTGCCGCATAGGAGTAAGTTATATTGGCATGTGCGTTCGGAGGAGGAGGAAGAGGAGGATAAGTCCTGTGTTCAAGATTTTCTGAATTCACACTTCTCCATGACTTGTCTTTCAATTTGACTTTAGCTGTGTGTACTTGAAGTTTACCTGGCTATGGAAGAATACTTGTATGCTATCAAACATCCGACCACCGGTGCCTTTGTAGGATAGCGATAGTTAGTTATCCGTAGTTTATCTGCGATGAAATAGTGCACAGGCGGACAGTTGGTAACAATTCAAAGTCCAACCTATGTCTACCAAAGAGGGCGTTGTTTTCCATTCCACACTCCCTCGCCGAGAAATGTCTTGCGAGCAGCAGGCCGGGCCATGACATTGCGAGGTGAAAGTGGCTGCCGTCAAACAGGATGGTGTGCAATCTTCGTGCACTCATGTCTAGAGGCCATGTGACTACTGAATGATTTGGAACTCCTATGGGGCGTAACCGGTCCTAATCGCGTACATGCGGTCACCTTTTAGCCGGTTTACCTGCCATATGTTTGTCTGTCGTGCGCTTGATTTGTTTCTGGGGTTCGCGGATTATGTTGGATTGACCTCACTGGTGGTGTCCTACTCCGACATGATACTTGTTTTTTTATCGTTTTTTCCTAAGGACGTTGGGTTTCTTGCTCTAACTTGTAACTCCGCTCTGCCCACTTAGAACGTTTTTTCTTACCTTTGTATGACCGTGCTTACATCGAACATATTGCAACTAATCATGATTTTCCCCCACTAACACACGAACTAGTATATGGTCATAACAATCCTGCTATGGCCAGCTCCGACATGATTACCATTGTCTGAGTGGACCAGCCAGAGCAGATGGAGCTTGTGGTTACCCTTTGAAATGTAAGAGTAGGCTCGATTCCCAGTACTGATTCTAGTCTGAATCTTTTCGCGTACTTTAATCGTGTTTTGAGAAGTGTTAAAGCCATCAGTGCGTTGGCTTGCCTCCCAAACTTCCGTCGTTTGAAGTTATGACCCGACCCTTAGAAGTTTTTTTGTTGTATTGTATTGCGTAGCGTGTCCCTCTGGAGGCAACCCCGTGGATGTCCCGGGGTAGGTGGTACGACATCTAGTCGAATGGTCTTCTTAGGAGCATTCCCTTTTTTGGCTTGCGATCTCTCAATTGCTGAACGAAGAGATCATTACGGAATTCCCACTTTCTTATACTCACCGATTTCTGTTCGTCAAGGTGAACCTTGCTTCGTTGGCAAAATGATGACTATGAAACTGCCGTCATCTCTAGACTCGCTCTATTTCCTGCCGAGAGCAGTGTCATTGAGTGCGCATCCGAGTTGCAATGCAATTAGTTTGCATTCCTGCAGATGGTAGTCAGTGGATATCTGCGCATCCTCTGAAACCACTCACTTCTGAGCAATATCTTCCTTTCTGACAATGACCATGAGCGGAAGCCCGGATGACCAGGTCTGAAACTCACTATTTGCTTGAAACTTTCAGCATCAATCCTTTAGGATATGTCCAAAACCTGCTTCCTTTGGTGGTCCTTCGGGATAGAATACATGTATTCTTTCTTCAGGGAAAAAGTCATTATTCCAGTCCCAGCTCGTCTTTCGCCCCCCCCCCAAAAAAGTCATCCAGTCCCAGCTCGTCTTTCGCCCCCCCCCCACAGTGTATTTTTTGATATCTTAAAAACGCTTGTTTTGCTTTCGATCCACCGTCCACGTTTGAATGCGGCTGTCCGTAAAGGTCCGCACTTTCTCCTCGAAAGCACAGAACTTGGAGCACGATTTTGGAACTGCTACCTTCATATCTTTTCGCGAAATGATCAAAGATCCAAATTAAACATGGGGATATCAATGGAAAAAAAACTTGGTTGTTGTTTTCACTGTTTCTGCACGAAAGCCATCTAGCAAACTTTGCTTCTTGGTCCAGGAAATGCAATAAAATCCATTAGAGAATTGGACTACTTGCGAACAACCAAGCGTTATTCCACACTTTTCTCTATACTCCTCGTTTGGTGGATTATGAAGCTTATGAGATTTGGACTCGAAGGTTTTCCAGCTGTGAGAAAAATGTGTTTCAGAAAAACAATCCATTCTGCGTTTTGTCCTGATGAGTCTTAAATGCGACGAAGCACGCTACTCCTTGCTTTCTGAGATTAACCACACCCTGTTTTATAATTGAGACTTTCAAGTTTAAGTCACATAGGCTTGTTGATTAGCAGGTTGTACACGAGGACCCTTAAAAGTTCGGAACAATAGTTAGTTAATCAGTCAAATCTCGGTGCATACACTAAACCAAGAAATCAGTTTGATCCTTACATGCCATATGCATGAGCGTGGATAGTGACCGCGATGGCAACGTCTTCAATGCGTAGCCTCTCTTTAATCGATGAAGGATATTCATTGACCGTTACCCAAATGCAAGCGAATGCTACAAAGCGACTCCACAAATTCCGTAATAGGTCTCACTTTTCAAGAAACGCGAAGCGGATTTACGAGAAAACATACTACTCGCATGCGCTATCAGTACTATCCACGGTTACACCAGTAGCTGGCGTGACATCGGAGATTATCAAAAAGTGAAGTAACTGACAAATCCGTGCATCCTTTTTCTGCTCCGTCCTGCTGACTTTGATCTATACCTTTTCGATTTGAGTCAATCCATCGTCAGACTAGATATTACAATGTGTCGCACCTAGTTTGCTCACGTCTACACACTACTTTGCTTCTTTAGTGGCGTAATGTAGGTGTCTGTGGCCCACCGGCGCAGATGATATACAAACACTCATGACGAACAAAGTCATCGTTTGGCTGTTGTACGCATGTTCCCTTCTGATGGTTAGGGATTACTTTTCTATGAAATATAAGTGGGTCGGCGGCAAATGCAGATGCAGAGAACGTACGTTTGCTTCGCTTATGTACTTGGTTGTATGTTGTGACGCGATGGAAATGTAAAATAGCTGATTAACCTCACACCACGGTGTTGAATTTCATTCGGTGAAAAGCACAAGTTTTAGTGATAGCTAACATATTAGATACAAACTGCTATCCATCGTGATGTGGAGTAAGTAAGTAAGTAGACGTTTCATCCAAGCAGTGAAAAAGGTCATCGTGATTCGCTGTTTACTTTCTATCTGTGGGCAAATTTTTTTCCAATTTTTTAAACTTTCATTAAGACCAGTTTACTCAATGAGCCACGCCTAAAAATCTCTCTTTTCGTTATTTATACGTCTTTTTTATTTTTATCATGTTTCTATTGTTCATTCCTAATTGTTCCATTTAATCGCATGATGGGCTTGTTTAGGCACGTCTCTCGAGCGTGGACGATAAATCTGAAAACTAGGTTCTGCATTAGAGGATTTAAATTATATGGGGACATGGAGCAAGTCGAAATCAGCATAATGAAATTTTGCAGTTTAAATCTGAGTAAAAACCGAGATACCACGAAAACGACTACGTTTTCTACCGATACTTCTACCTATTTAAGTTGTTCGATTTTCACTTTCCAGATTCGCATTTTCGAGGATATTCTGAAGTTTCATGCAAATTGGAGAACGCTGAACACACTCCAATCATGACAAATCACACACTCGGCCTAAAATGTTCAAAACACAGTCGAGTTAAAGGTAACTAAATGAACCAGGCTTCAGGGCTTCAGAGGTAGCACCTGAAGGCAACGTAAGCTGTTTCAATTTGCTCCATGTCTCACCTTTCCAGTGCATGTTGGGTAAATACTAGAGCCTTTCAGTTTTTGGGAAACAAGACACTCACCTGTTTTACTTTCTACCCGAAAGATAACGAATCTGTTCTTCAAACCGCTGTTTTTTTATTGACCTTGTGTCATATCGGTGACTCCAGTGTGGCTCAGTGGGTTATGGAACCATACACGCAGGCCATTCCGCACAATAAGCTTCGGTCTCTCCCAGTTATTGGTCCATTTCCGAACCACTTAGCTGTTCGCTTCCCTGCATGCACTTTTGTCTTGAGCAACTTGGAATTCCACTCTGTTTCTTTCAGTTTGTTGTCCACTTCCGCGCATTCGACGAAACACTTTCCGTATGCATGCCAGGACTGTATCTCCACTTCAAACGAGTTGGTCTTGAACCGAACATGTACCTGTTTGACTGGCTCTTCACCGTGTTCAGGTAAGTTGACGTTTTATGCTGGGTGTTTCTAGTCAAAAACTATGCAGAATCCTTTTTTGTTTGCAGTATGTACTTCTCGAACTGGATAATGGTGAACCTAAACAATCCTCACATGGGACAGGAACGACCATGGAATTATTACAACAAATATTTTCAACAGGAACAGTTCACGCCAAAGGTTCGTGACTTGTCAACGAAAAGCTGTGCGGGTGTGTGTGTGCCGAAAGTTACATACTATTACGACTAGCACCTGTCTGTTTGTAGCTGGAAACAGGAATTGTCCGCTTTATATGAAGTGACCTGTCCTGCGTGTTTATCATCAGGCTTCGTACACAAATTTTGCCCATCATCATCATTAACAGGAACACCAAATGAGAACACTGGCGCTGCCGCACATGTCAGTTTATTTAAATAAAGACCTATAATGGGATGAGGAAAAAATCACGGCAGAGAGGGTGACCTAGGGCCAGCCCGTAACAAGCAGACGGGACCTTACCATGGCATGACGGTTTGTGTGCTTCTGTGATCCACTGAACTTTACAGCGGGTGTTCTCGCATAGCAGATTGGTCATCGCTTAGAGGTCCGACCAACACAGTCTCCCAGCCTTCCGGGTCAGAGGTTCGAACAAGTGTGCGACGTGCACTATGAAAATGGAAATGCACTTACCTTTCCCGCCAAACACCGCTAGCTGGCAATCAGGCTTTTGTGGTGGAGGATTTGGTGGGGGACCATAATCGTCCTCCTACGCAGGTCTGGCGCTCCGACAGTATCCCAGCTCACGCATAACCATACTACCTAAAGCTAGCAATAACCTCATGCCGCATCGGCTGCCGTATGGTGTCATCTGGGTCGCTTTACTTGCTTTATACAGCAGGGTAGATAAGCGAAAACAGGCTATTGATGACGGCTTACACTTTCACGTTCCCCTCTATTCCAAGTTCGAATACTCTCCCCGCAGGTCACAGCGCTACGAGTGACCGCTTTGTTTCTCGTGAATCACCCTCCTGTAGGTTCTGTACATCCGACTTCAGCAACAATCCTAAACACTTCGAGTGTTGTTTTTAAACCCGAAAAGTTGTATACTTAGCTACCTTTAATGTTCGCATGCTGAAGCAAGCAGGATAATATATGGCACTTGCTCGTTCTCTGGATTCCCTCTGCATTCATTTATGTTGTCTGTCAGAAACAAAGATACTAGATGCAAGCACTCTAATTGGGCTAACTACCTTCTCGCCCTCTTCCAGATTCCGGCTTTGCACCTCTAGTGATGCGAAAGCCGCTTCAGCTGCATGTGCAGCAGTTGGTGCTGTGTTGACCGACCGAGCGGAAGTGTCTCAAATTGATTGGCCACTCGTTGATAGTCATCTCTGCCCGGTTTGTTTGGCAACGTCTGTGAAAGAACTTCGAGGAAGTGCGGTCCATCGCTGTCCTTCTACTGTTTGTGGTCGTCCCAACCGCAACTATGAATCAGTCAAAGACAGTTTTGTGACACCCTAGGTGGTCTACAATGACAGATATGGTTGTGGTTTTTTCTGACATGAACTTTCACGTAGGTGGACTGAACACTGATGTGGCCCAATTGGGTGGTCGTCTTGGGTTCGGTACGATACACACGGACAATAAAGATCGCCCGCTTCAGATGTGTGCTGATCACATACTGTTCCTTTGCACTGTTGTTTTACGCTCTTGCGGAAATCGCTTGACCACGTGGTGTTTAGCAAACAAACATTCGCGAACCGAAGTAGATCACATCGTCATCAGTTAATGGTTGTCGGGGTCGGTTAGTGCTTGCCGCTCGTTCTGGAACATCAGCATGGACTCCGATCACGCACTTGTCCGCTGCTACTTTCCATTACATTTTTCAGGTCCACACAAGACGCGCACACCTTGCTCAGCCTTTGAGAAGCTAGTGGACCTAGATATCAAACGAACCTATCCGACAACTGGCTCGCCTGCCAGTTGTCGGATATCAAGCACTCACCCACGGTCCATTTAGACCGAGAAGCTTGTTGGACCTGAAAGGCCGAAGAAGTGAAAATTGTGAGAAATGCTGGGACATTTGCAATCGGTTCCACCTGATTCGTTCAATTGGTTCCTGGAAGTCTCTTGTCAGCGAAGTTGTCAGTGACCGAAATTTCTTTTTGCTATCCGATAACAGTTGAGTTCGCCACCTACTTCCGATGCTGAATGCCGGCCTCCAACATATAGCTGGACTCTGAATATCGAGCTACTTTGACCTTATGAGTGTCCGAATGTATATCTCTATTCAAGCGTCGTCGTCCTCCTCGTCCCAAACAGCTTTCACTTCCTCTGCTCAAGGATGATAACTTCCTCAGTCAAAGCCTCTCCAGCTTATTTGAGTCTTTATAGGAGAAAAAGCGTCCCAGGCAACTCGGGTGACTCGATACTAGTGCTCTGTTTCAAAAAGTTTACTCGCACTGAATGTAGTAACCGCAGGAGCATCAGTTTGACTTGTAACAAGGCTTCTGACATTTGATTCTTGGTCGTCTTTCGGTGACACGCGAATCCTTGACCCGTGAGCCCGGAACAGCTTTCGGATCGGTGAGGAACTGCGTGGAACATATCTTCACACTGCGTTAGGTATCATATGTACAGAAGACCAACAATATTGGTGGTACTTGACATAAAAGGTGAGTTCGATTCCGTCGGTTGTTTACCACGCTTGCTTAAAATGGGATGCCCCAGAGGATGGTGAACGTAATCCGGTCACATCTAGGTGTGAGAGTATATAGTGAACTCTATCAATATTTCCAACAAAACGTGGTGTCCGGCAAGGATGTTCACTTCCCATTTTTGTTCAGCTTATTCATCGATAAAATACTGGGGCGAGCTCTTTTGAACCACGGTGAGAACCTTGTCGCTCTGGATTACGCAGTCGACATCATCCTCATCTTTGAAGACGAAAACCAAACACACCCACTGTTGAAAAAACGGAACACCGTCATATCATCTTTCGCAATGCCCTTTCACCGGAGACATGCTTCAGAAAGTGCACCCTCCGAATATGCCCCTTTAAATTCAAGGAGAAACAGTGGAGGTTGTGGAGAATTTCACTTAGTTGTAGTTAGCTCTGACGGAAGTGTCTGTGCACTAATCTCGAAGGCTCCAGTCATGTTTACCGGTGTGCGTCACGTGCGGCGTCAGAAACACTGATCACTGTGTCTCACTGGGCGTGTGTACCTGGCTACATACAGTAGGGGATGCATTGTTGCATGGTTGTGAGAGATGGCTTCTGTGGACAAGTGATGTGACCACCGATGCCTTAGAAGCGTTGCTGATGTCGTGTGGCGCTAACGAATTCCTAACGAGGCAATTATAAAACGGGTATCCGGTTATGGAGCAGGTCTTTCAGTCGCGGAAAACATCCAATCCCATCAGTCGCAATGACTCGGTCATGTGCTATGCATGCAGAAACATCGCCTACTACGAATAATGTTCTCCCTGCTTCTCTCAGAATAGCATGAACTGAAATGTTGACAACCTGTGATTTGGCATAAGGGTGTGAAAGAAATTACGAATTGTTTTGGTATAGTTTCTGCGGCCCACCTTCATTTGAATTTTTTCTCTCTTCTCACAGAGTCAATGAAACGCACGATTGTTACCTATCTTTCGCTGACTCAGCCTTTTGGTGACTTCACTTTAGGTTACTAGGAAGGGCCTTTAAATACCGTTGGTATCTACTTCCTTTTGCACTGAACAACCATTATCACCTATCCGTATTACAAAAGGTTCCAAAATATGTGGATTCATCTGCTGATGGTCTTTAATCAGGTTTCGTCCTCATTTGATGTATTTGTATATGATGGTGTATATGATGATGACAGGAGGACGAATGTTCAAAATGAGAGTGATGTGAAACTGAACAGTATTTGTATATCTTCCAACAACTGTGTCGTCTGTGCCCAACTAAATTCTTTAAATGTCAATTTCCAGGGTTTGTCTGTCTGGAGTTTTCTATATTGTGCTATAACTGCTTTTCCAATCATGTGAGCTGACTATCTGCGCACGGCCTTGTTCTCGAGTTCCATTAAAAAGAGTTGAAGTCGTTGCCATATTGATAGCCTAATCGGTCGTAGTCCTTTCTTGGGTCAATGCGAATGAAGCTCGAAAGTTTGCTAGATTCACTTTGAGGAAATCACCCTCAGTGTAGTCAGTCATGCAGCAGTATTAAGTACTTTGTGGATCATTATCAGACACGGAGCAGCTCAATGTGTTACAGAGATGACAGGATGAAATAATCAAGATAAATTTCCCAGTATGCTTTTATGATGGGACTGTACAGCAATTGCTTTATTGTTCACTTCAATTTCCAGCCGAAGTTTGCCTCTGGAGACGGACATGCGCGTATGGGATCTGTTCTTTCTAGACGGTGAGGTGGCCTTGTTTCGAGCGGCTCTTGGTGTACTCCATGTGTACGAAACTCAACTGTTAAATAGCAACTTCGATCAGTTGGCAACCTTTCTCACCAGTCCGTT
The DNA here is from genome assembly GCF_000715545.1 of Opisthorchis viverrini. NCBI lineage: Eukaryota > Metazoa > Platyhelminthes > Trematoda > Opisthorchiida > Opisthorchiidae > Opisthorchis > Opisthorchis viverrini. The sequence goes on along the minus strand of NW_008751703.1, from coordinate 1,253,815 downwards.
GCCTTCTGATTTATGTGCCGATGAACTGGTATGTTTCCGTATTTTCTTCTCGGGCTTGATCATGTATGGAGAGTTTCTTTGGTGTGATGATTTCGTCCTGTAAGTGAAGCCAATGTATGCTGAAAAGCCGAGAAGCACTGTACAACTGTTTCATCCTTATTGGGAATCATCAGCAGTGCGCATCTCAAACCCGCGACCTCCCGGCTAGTAGTTTGAACACCACCCGATGTGTGAAACTTCTATCTGAGAAGTCGTTGCTCGAGGAGCCAGTCAACACGTGTGACCGCGTGATGTGGATCCCGTGATTGAAGGATGAGCGGCGCTATATCCTGTCTAAGTGCGAGTTAATCACACTGCCACTCGTGGCCGAACGGTTAAGTGTCAAACTACCAGCCGGGAGGTCGCGGGTTCGAGACTCTTCGGAGTTTCGTGAGATGCGCACTGCTGATGATTCCCAATAGGGATGAAACAGCTGTACAGTGCTTCTCGGCTTTTCAGCATAGATTGGCTTCACTTACAGGACGAAATCACCACAAAAATCCCAAATCTCCTCACACTACCAAGTTTCTTTGGTGTATGTGTAGCATACCCACCTCCTATTGGTTAAGATCTATGTAGTCATTTAAGACGCTTTGCTTACCAAGATACTTTTATCCCCCAACTATTTCAGTAGGCCCCAATTTCTTCTCCTATACGGAACACCTTGTTTCGTGGAAATTCGGCTCATGCCAACAGGGCTTGCCGGGGATTGTTATTCCACCCTAATTTTCCAGAAGACTAATGGCATTTGAGTAGCTAAAACAACCGCATTGCTCAACTGATCAAAGGCACATGACAACTCCAGGACCTCTGGTGGTTTTTGCTTCCCAAAAATGCCGTGAAGAGTCTAATTTTACAGGATATCACCAACTGCCGATTAGCATTGAGTTTCACTGAGAACTGAGCTTCAGTGTGGACAACACCTTTTTTGGGGAGAAAACCTGCTTCTGCCTATTCGAACGCCTGGGTGGCTAAGCTGGTCTCATTTTCGGGAGCTCTGTTTATTTCATGTTAGCCAGGCACTTGATACTGAGAACTGGATATGAGGTCATAGTTGAGTTATCGATTAGAGTAAACTATATACTTATGTAACCCCTTCACCTATGAACATTTTTGAATACCTAAGAGGATTGTCATTTAAATTAGCCTGTGAATTAGGGACACGCCGTGAAGTTGAACGAGAATTATTAAACAGCTTCATCAGCCTGAAAACCTCCAAAAGCACTGTATTGCTATGTGGCGTTTTTTTCACCCGGCTTTCTCCACTATTCATCCCACCTTTTAAGCCCATTAGTTCAGTTTGTTGACATGCTGCCAGAGTGTTCTGTTTCGCCAGTCGATTGTGTGACCAAACTAATCATTTCTAGAGCCACGGGAGAGCAGTTGTATTACGGAAGGGCTTCCCACCCTTCTCATTTCAGCCAGCCACTATTCATGTAAAAGATCGCGAGAAATTAAACCCGGGAAGGGTATAATCTTTTTCTTGGATGATATTGAAAAAACAGGTGACTCGTCAATACAGCTGTTGGTCACTCAGTACAAGACTCATGGTATGCTGGTTGAAAAGAGTGAAATCATGCTCCTTCGAATATCAACAGCTTCAGATAGCTCAGTGGTTAAGGCGCTGAACCACTAAGTGGGAGGTTTTGGTTCGCTCTTCCACTCTGGTTCTTACGTTGTTACTGTCGAGGTGTGAGCAGCCAGACAGTCTCAAACTCTCATACTTCCTTTGATTGACATACCAAAAGGATTCAGCAGCTGAACGGTTTTCCTTGTTTAACCCGTCTGCATTGCATAAAGGTGAATATGGGAACCCATAAACGGTCCCCGCGTGCCCATACAGGAAACACGGCAATGTCTAGCACACTTTTATCTGAAAAAGTCGCTGGATTTATGGCGTTCGAATGGTCCACTGGTTCGACAGCTTGCAGCAATCCCTGAATAGATTACTCACTGTCCGTTAGAAGATTGCAATGTAAATGCTGTCTTTGTTCCACGTTCGTTTACTATCACTTCGGAGAGTATTATTTCGCAAATGCAGCTGATATACTGACCCCCTACATTAGTGCACCCTTCTTGACTGGATCGTACTTGGATTAGCCGGTAATACAGTATGCACACAGAACCGCATGTTCTAGCCTTCCATGACCGAATTACCCATTAGAAATGATAGACCAAAGTATAGGTTGAACCAACACCCGAGGAGTCTATATTTATCTATTTTCCAATAGGCGCATTTGTTCTCGTTGTTGTACGAATAGATATTCGTGGTAGCTCATTATGTTTAGTGGGTCCTGTTCAGATTTAGCTAAATGAAGTGCACACCACTCCCCAATGACTTAGATTTGCGAGTGCTGACAGCCATTACATTGGTTTACCATGTTGAGCTTGCGTGTGTGATTCACGGATATCCAGGCTTGTTGAATATCCAGGACATTCACTCTAGACGAGTTGGAAATTTCCATCCCTCTCTCACGAGACCTGTTAAGAGACACGCAGAGACTGATGAAATTTTGCAACTGTAGTGCATCCAACATGCGATACTGAACATATAGGTCTAAGCTCTCGAAGGTGTTTCATCGGGGGATCAGTGTACTGTATATACCATTGTGAGGCCCATTTTCAACGATTGCATCTGTGGCTTGAGACTGGGGACAGTCAGTTACATTATTGTTTGATTTTATTCATTGGTCCTAAACATATCTGAGCACGCGTTGCAGCACAGGGAATGTAAGTCAATCACTGCTCTGCTCTCACCGTCTTATTCGTCTAAACCTAACCAACGCGAAAAGACATGTTGATGCATCCAAAATGGCTCTTTGTGGGAGTTTGCTAAGTCCACTCCCAACCTGTCTATTTTTATATTATTGAGTAGGATTAAACTCTTTATCCTCACTCCGCAGATATGAAACATGTTGGCATATCAGAAGGCCACCTGGAAACTGACCTCACATTGGTGGGTACCAGTTGGGGCGAGATGGACAAAGTGGTTAGAGCACAAATTCACTGACCGGAAGGTCCGTGATTTAAACCTGACCTCTGCTTCTCGACTTCCCCTGTCTAGGCTTGGGCGACATGGCAGTATGCTAACCCTCGTGCTTCCTTCGGGTGGCATGGCAGATAGGCACCGAAAGGGGACTACAGCTGAGGGTTTTATATTCGGTGGGTACCAGTTGCTCAGTCTTTCCAGTGTGCGTGTAAGTCCGGTTATTTCACCCCTGATCGTCACCCATGGCGATCGGAACGGTGAACAGTCAAACGTTGTCCTCAACGTGGTGTTATTTCCTATTCAACCGGCAGTAAGTACGTTGCCATGTTATAGGACCGAAGAAATTACTGGGAAGAGCGCCTCTAACACGTACTGTATTTATAGAGTTTTCTGATATAATATGCCTAAATGACACAGAATTGTCTTTAGATTCTGTTTGACATGTTGCATCACTATACAGAAAAGTATTTTGATTACCTGAAAATCAGGCGGTTCGTCTATATTTTTTCGTGCCTTAGGCGAACGCTGTGATTTCTATTGTTGTGAACTAGCCAGAGCAATTGTTCAAACACGAGTGATGTGCATGCAAATTCAACAAACATATGCGAATGTCCGTTACTTTTTAATTGACCTTCGGGCGTATGTCCGCGAAACATTGGAAGAATGGACACGCTTCACTTAAGGACACTAGTTCCTCGATGAGTTTTTGGCTTTTGATGGATCTAAATGTATCTGTAGTTTTTTTACTGCACGCAATTTGAAGATAACATTAGTGGAGGAATCTATCAGATGTCCTGCTTCATAGGCTTATGTGTCCGCCGGCTTGTAGGTTATGCATATTGGTCTGGCAAACTAAGTAAACTAACCAGGACTGAAACAGCGCCGTAGCATATGCATGTGTTTGCAGATAATTCTTTTTCCTTAGTTAGGTCCATATGTTAACTTACAAAATCATTATTCCATGAGGTAAGTAACCCGGGCTGTACCGTTAAATGTTTTCCCTACGTACCGGTGGCCGAAAACCCCTTCTGTCAGTCTCCCCCCGGCTGTTCCGTCCAGATGGGAATCGCTGTCCATCGGCACTTGAAACTAGTTAAATAATGGGTTCCCCAAATGCAGTTCCAGATGTGAGTTAACCAAAGCCTCGTTTTTTGCTCTTTTTTGGTTTGGTGGCTTCTGTGGTGCGAAATTTCATCAGTGATCTATCCCTTATAGTACGTCCGCCTAAAAATACGTGTAGTTATTTTTATAAGGTGCGTTGTCTTCCCAGTGCGTTTAGCCGGCACCCTATGCAATAAGCTTGGTTCACACGCATGTACTGCCAGGTTCATGCTAGGTGACCAGTTCGGTCATGACCAGATTCAACTGGAGTAATGTGTGTCTGATTACGTTTCATTTTCTGTCAATCTTTCTGGTATAGGTTATTCGTTGTTTTCGTTTGGTGAAACTCCGCATTTTAACCACATGTTGATCTTCCCACAAATCCCACCCTCGTTTATCCGTAGGTTCGACACATGCGTTCAGTTCAACTGAAAAAGAAAACGTTCAACCGAAGACTTGCCCATATTAGGTCAAATCTGTTCAATAATCCCCCCTTCCAAAACCCTACGTGCACAAAGGCCCACAAATGCCATGCTAATAGTCATCGACGAAATACTTCAAAAATTTCTACGGACCAACACGTGTTCTTTGAATCCACATCGCAAAGTTCTTTGGAACCTGATGCACTGAGCAAATGGAAATTGACCGACCTGCCCGATAGTAACCCTCCCATTGGTTCTTCCCTTAGTCATGTGGACCACTCAGTCATCAGTTTGTGTTCTGTTTCCACTAGTTCCCGCTCCTCAAGCTTGGACAATGTGATCAACGAAGAAAGAGACCGTTCTGAGGAGAAAACAACACTGCGTTCACACGCACCTTCCAAATCCAAGGTGATGTCTGAACGAACTGACTCTGACACCTCCTCTTTCCCCACTTCAGCATCTGTGATATCAAGCTGCCACTCGTTCACACCAGCCATGAAAATCGTGCATACATCTGCTGTATGCCATCACCCTACACAGCTTTCTTCGAATGAGCCCAATATGGACAAGCTCGATCGCTCAGATCATTCTGGTTTAGGCAGTGGTTCCCCAAACGCTTCTGTCCACCGAACAGATCAGCGATTGCGTTCTTTCATGTTTCGTCTCGTTGAGCGCGTGCCTTAATCTTGTGTTTTTGAACATTGTATGACGTTATTTCTCATGTTTTGCTCACGGATTATGTTCACTTATGCTCCTACTAGTTCCATTTTTTTAACTAATTTGTTTTTCTATTCATTACATCTAGCTATACAGTTTCATCCTTTGTTTTCAATCCACAATTCATCAGCTTGCTGAGTAAATTATGTTTGATGTTGGGGAAATAATATGGTAATTTTTCACCCTATGTTATGAAGCCCCGCAGACCGCAATCCCCCTCCTGGGGAATTCTTACACAGATTTTGGCATCGGCCTGGTATCCGTCGCATCTTAGGTGCTCTCTGGCATTATTTTGCGCAGGTCGATGGATTATTGAGAAAGACAAATTCATGAGACTCAAGCTAGGTTTTGCCCCGGTGCGGTCCATACTGCCTTGTGGATCAGAAATGTGGCCTCTGCGCAAAGAGGACACATGAAAATTGTCTGTTTGACCATCAGTATATCCAAGGCATTGGTCGGGTCTGGTTGGAACATGGGATTAGCAGTGCTGAGGTTTTAAGAACGAACTATTCTGTGATAGATGAATTATTCACTCCTCATAGGTTACGCTGGTTGGGACATGTACTCCACATGCCAGAAGGCTATCTACCTCGCAGAGCTCTTTACGCCCAGTCCTGTACTGAGTGGAAGCGACCACAAGGTGGACGGCATGTGACCTGACACTGAAAACACTAAACAGTAAATTGAATCGGGTCGACAACTGCAGCCTCCCTGGATGCAGACTTCTGTCCTCAGCCTACCAACGGTTAGTGAAACTGGTAAAAATCGCCCAATGGCGCAGTCAGTGACGCTGGTGCGCCAAAGCTATCGCCGTCAATTCGTAGGTACCCAGTTCCTGAACATGTCATCGCCTCCTTCCCGGTAATCGAACCTGTGGCACATTGTTTATAGCTAAATTGATTGGTTGATTGATTGATTGATTGACGGCCTTACCTATACCTGAAGGATGTTAAGTGGTGCTACAATAGTTGGTGGGGTCAAACGATTGTTGTCTTTTCGGGCCAGCCCATTGACGTGATAAATAAATTCAGTTACTTGAATACTTATACGTTCGAATGTATCGGGTGAACGACAGTACCATCCATATTGCTTAGCGAATCAGAAACATGAACTTTTTGTGCAGAAAATATTGGAAAATTTTCAGTGTGCGGCCATTGATGTCACCGAGGTATTGGCCAGGTCTTTTTGGATAGTCAGTTTAGTACTGCTCAGTGGTTAGGATGGGAATTTACTGACCAGAAGGTCCGTGGTTCGAACCCGACCTCTGCCTCTCGACTTCCCCTGTCTAGACTTTGGCAGCCTGGTAGTATCCCAGCCCTCCTGCTTCTGCCAAGTGGCATGGTAGCTAGCCATTGAAAGCGTGTTACAGCTGAACGATTATCGTGTTATTAATGCTGTATAATCCTTACGGCTTTGAAAAGAACGAACTCTTCCGTGGTGGACGAGTTGGCGCAGCTTCTTAGTTTACAGTGGTTTGGGCATATACTTTGCATCCTAGAGTGTCATCTGTTCCTCCCGCCAGTATCGTGGTAACGACGGAGAGATGTTGGAAATGACCTTACGGTTGCCAGCTGCCTTACAAGACGATAGTGCCACCTTGATTTTGGTGATGCGACCAGTTCAGGCTTGCAAAACCCTTTTCAACTCTTTGGGGAATGTGATCGAAGCTGCTGCAGTGTCTACCCGGGGTGTTGCGTGCTGATGCAGTGATCTTTAACCGCCGAGAGGGATATTCTTTCAGGCTGCCCCTCAGACACATTTGGTCAAAGACCGGGTGTACGGGCACCTTGTAAGCAAAGCGTTCAATGTTGGCAACTTTAACGAACTTTTGTGCGCAAGCTCATTTCACTCCCGCTACAGAATCTTCATGAATTCCTGAAACGATGAGAGGCTGGTACTCATCTGAGCTTCCCCACTGCATAGAATGGTAGAACCCAAGTATCATAGTGCTGTGACGCGTTCAGTTTTGTCATATCACATACATAAGTCAACCTCTGGAGAATAATCGCCAGTCCGACGAGCTCTGCATTGTAGGCGCTCAGTCAACAATGACCTCTAGATTTGTCTTCGTAAATAAAGATAATCCCGTCAGCACACGCTGGTTCTGCAGTTCCGATGTGTTGCCTTCATTGGACATCAGTGTATCACTCCATTGGTCGTTGAATCGCCTAGTCCATTTCGAAGTTGAGTAACACTGGTTATGAAAACTAACGCTGTCATTCCGCAGACCATGTCAAACTCAGTTCTCTTCGTCACCAGCTTGAACTCGAATAGTAAGCAACGACGCGATTTGTTATGAGTTTCCTTTATACTTTATTGTAAGTTTGTTATTCGAAACGGAAGTATTCCACTCACCGTTTCTTATCACAGTGGTCAACCGTCAGATCTCTACTTTTGTAGCACAAAGCTGTTTTTGAGACTTGTTTTTACCAGAGACAGCGCGAGTAGACAGAGAAACCAAGCAAGGTCATAAAAATCCAGGGCTTTCTTCACATTGGAAACCATGTCTGACTCGCATGAAATATGGTCGTTTCTGGCAGGCGAGTGGCTTCACGTCGAATTATTCTGAAATCAGGAGACTTTATAAGGCGGGCCTGTAATGGTGACTTTCGCTAGTCTGTGCCGTTGTTTGATCTAACCAAAGCAGTTCTTCGGAGCTTGTTTAGATGCCTTGAATACGAACACTTATCACCCATCAAGATCAACTGATTTCCACGGTGGTTCGAACAGTTGGCAATCTGTTGATCAGCGGCAGATGAAATTGTCAATTGGGTGTCGTTATGCTGTGAGAAATTGGATATCTCGTAGAAAGTTGGAATTCGATCGTCGCTTGCATGGTGGTATGGTCCGATTCTCTCGTGTTACCTGTTTCAGCTCACTGTCGGGACCGATAATCTACCATTCATCCAAACTGTATTAGGACTCAGTCGTTTAGAGTGCTAGGAACGCATAAAATCAATAGCCATGTGATTCAGCACGGTGGATTAGGTCTGTCACTGTTCTCAGATCGTTATGCTAGACCGAATTCGTCCAAGGTACGGAACAGCTTTTGGCCGACCCACACTAGCAACCAGTTACCTGCGATCACATAAAGACGCGATATTGACCACACTTTGCAGCTCATCCTAAAAGCTTTCTTTGACGGTAGAGTCCACTCGAGAATTGAGTGCGTAGGCAGCAGTAACATTCAAGACGACCCGTAGCATGTCTGGGTTCCGGGATATGGCTTCATTTTGGACATGGTCATTCAAAGCAGAGGCGACCCCGTGGAGACGATTCGACCACTGGACGGATGTAATAAAGTCAGTAGTAAGCATTGATTCCCGCCAGAGGGGTTCGTATGACGACTGATTTTGGTGATCTGGTCCCAGCCAATCGTCTGATATCCAGCCGGTAGTCGTGATGACCACACGTGGTGTATCACTGCGGCCTTGCGAATTCCAACCGCCGATCTGAACAGATCTCTTTTTGTGTTGAGATTCCCAGCTCGCCCATCGGTCAGCCCCGACACTGGGTTAGCGCAGCGTGCACTGCTTCGTGGGAACACTGCAGCACCACGTAAGTTGATTGACTTTGACGAAGACCTCGGGATCCTGCTCACCAATGTTTATTAACGCTAAACAAAAGTTGGCTCAGTCACACAGGCAGTGGCGCCCCAGCAGCAGGAGCCCACGTTCCGTCAGTACCCCATTTATGGCTGCCTAACTCAGTTAAACCGAACGGTAAAGTTGCGTTGCTACATCTACCATCTAGGAAAAATTAGACCTGATTACAGTGTATAGACGATACGTGATTCAAACAAAATCGGTAAATTGTAAGGTTACTGGGATTAAATTGAATGCGTGACTGACCAAATCAGATTGATAGGTTTTCTACGAAACTACTAATGGGGGACAGATCACTTGCTCATGACGGTGGGAGGCAATTATTTTGCAGTAAATCTGACAGTTTCTACGAATGCCAATAACCAGCCGTAGGTCCGATGTCGGCCTTCAATGCAAATGATTTCTTGGTGCTGGGTGAAGATACTGACTGTCTGGGTGTATTTGATTCACTGAATAGATAATTGGAATGTTTGGTCCAGAATTTCCAGCAATAGTTCAAATGCGGTGTTTTTACGATCATGTGTACTCTAAATCGATGCTGTTTAACTGTTGTTCTGGGTATTCCGAGGCTTTCGCTTCATAAAGTGCCGCGTGTGATCCTCCGTCGCTAGCTCATTCGTCCAGCTGTTTTTTTGAGACCGTTGTGTTTTAGTGGAAATCTTTTAGCTCACTGAGTAAATCACCCCTAGGTTTGCAAAAGGTTATGACCAAGCTTATGACATTTCAACACAAACAACAGGCGTCGGTTGAACCCCCGCCCCCCCCCCCCCCCCCCCCCGCGCAGCAC
>NW_008751703.1:1222697-1243962 GCF_000715545.1 Opisthorchis viverrini | reverse complement strand
CCCGACCAATCTCAAGATTTCCCTAATTTATCCTCATTTCTACTTGAGTCGTCATCCCAGCAGTGTGTAACAGAGTACTGCCTTTTCGTTTGCTTCAAACTGATCGTCCAGAATCGTGCTCTGACACCCAACCTAACCAAGATTGGGGAACTGCTGTTTTTTACCTATGTTAACAGCTAGCATTGATTTTGTTATTGTTATAAGCTATATACCAAAACGATTACCTTTTATTATAGGTGATGGATGTATAATGATATGTCACACACCAACTTCAGAATTTTCTTACTGGCTCGATGGTTCGTAGCCCCATACAATGCTGCTACAGTTGCTTCTAAAAATTTGTCCGTTGGAGTTCTTCCACGATCAGTTCATTCCACAAAGAAGCCATCCAAGTTTTTGTTCGAGGAGGAGGAAATCCAAGAAGATTTTGTTCGTGGCTGGGGCCCAGGTGGCCAAAAAATAAATAAGACAGCAAACTGTGTATTTTTGCGACATCGTTCAACAGGCATCTCCGTGAAGTGTCAAGTAAGCTAAGAACTCGCTAATTGTTCCATTTTGTTCACAACTGGTAAATTATGCATATCCACATTTTATGGTTTGCTGTTAGCATCGGTAAATTTTGATCTTTCTGTCGCGATTTCATCATGCATTTCAAGCCAGTCCAATCCCAAAAACCTGAACCCACCTTTTGGATGTCTCGTCCTTGTTCCGCATCAGAAATGTGCGTAGGATGACTTGTATTACCCTGTTCATATTTGTAAACTATACCAAGCGGTTGATCAGCCGTCGTTACCTTGCATTTGGACGGGAAAGCGGCAGGTCTGTGTTCGGTCCGAATGTAAAAGCTCTTCCCGAGCTGGTTCACCTGGTTCACCATTGAGAGCTAAATTAACAGCCTTCTTGTCACTGTTGGCTGTTGTTAGTATGGTAGCTTTCCTCACATGATCCGCTTTTAGTGTACATCTGCCCACCACAGTGTCATCATCAACGAAAGCGCTACTGTTGTCGTCCGCTGTACGAACATGCGGCTGGAACACCTGGTGGATTAGACTGTATTGTGACAGCTCTATTTCTTCCGGAACTTCCGGCTGTTAGTATCAGCTTATATGAACTGAGTATTCGAGTGGACTATATTATGTGTAGTGAGCATCGATCAGTTGTTACCGGACTGAGAGTTCTCTATATATTATATTTTACTAGATTTGAAACTCGGTACTTTGGTCTTAGGTCCTCTTCAGGGAGAAGTGACAAAAGTTGTTGAAGATGTTCTGATGGATATGAAGACAGAGAAATTAGTTGGAAAATGCTGTGCGTCGATCTTGAAGTCATCGCTTCAGAAGCGTGCTATTGTTGGTAGACAAGGTTTCGCTGTTAATTAAATCTTCGTCGGGCCAATTGAATGAGGTGCCAGGTTGTCCTGTTTTAAAGCAGACGATCAATCAGTCAATGGGTCTTTTTGAACTCAGAGTTAATGAAAGCTTCTTAGAGGTTAGTATTGATGACTAGTAATTACACGGGCGATTCCCGGCAATCGTAATCAATTTGAATCGACTTTAGGGCCTTGCTTTTCCGGTGCAGAGCATTTAACTGAGCACTTTCCTTGGATATCTCTCGCGTATTTTATTGAACTACGTCGGGCTACTAAGTGCCAAGATGACGGGGTTAGGGGTAAAGGGTTGGGTGAATCAAGTGGATTTTAGTCAGGTTAGGCTTTGCACTTCAAACCCTGATCATTCCACATACACGTTTCCAAGTTATAAGCCCTCTATTCTATTAAAATTGGGATAATTGATGACTTTCACTGGCTCGGTTACCAGTCGCTGCAGTGTCGTTCAGCCGTAGCACCCTTTCGGTGCCCAACTGCCATGTCACCAGAAGGGATCACGAGGGCTGGGATACTGCCAGGTTGCCCAAGCCTAGACAGGCAAAGTCGAGGGGTAGAGGTCGGGTTCGAACCACTGACCTTACGGCCAGTAAATTCACTCTCTAGCCACTTGGGCCGTCTCGCTGTAGTGTGAATCCTAGTTATCGAAAGTATCCTATATCCAGTGCCCAACAAATGCCACGCTATGTGGCTATCACATGATATTCGTATGCGTTTCTTGATGCTTTGTTTGTGCACCACTTTTGTTCACCAATTATGGTGTGCACTTCCATTGCTGTTTATTTTATACAAAGCTTTCTGCAGTCGTTACATTTTATGTCGCGTACACAGCCCAGACAACGGCGGCTTTGCCTATATTCGCCTATTTTTGTTACTATGTTATCCACATTCTTCAAATTGTGGTTGTATCAATAGAGTGGTGAGTTTTTAACAAAGGCCGAAAAGGTGAGACCACCGTGGTGATAAATAAGAGTATCTTCTTAGAGAAGGTCAAATAACACCTAGTGGATGAATTAGCAGTGGGTTGATTACGTTAAGTAAGAGTAAGGTTAAATTTGAGGAGTATTTAAGACCGATTATAAATGATCTGGGATAAGGCAATTGATATCGAACGTCGCTCAACGGTTTAACGATCTGCAGCTCAACTGTCGATTAGCTGCAGGAACGACTCTTTGAACCGCCTAGAATCGATAGTTTTCTCTAGGTTTCATCAGTATTATGCGTCGCTACACACCCTGTCATTAAGTCCGCATACGAGAAATCGGTGCTCAGCACGCTCCCCCTAGATCGACTGTGACAGCCTGTTCATTCAGCACTTCATCGGAGGCACAGTGTCACTTTCGAAGCTGGCTCGTATTGACTCGTCTTGATCCTCAACTGCCTTGAATTGTACAAACCTCCCCTTGAGGGCCAACAACGACAAGAGGTCTCTTCGACCGGTTGCCTAGTCGTCATCCAGTCCACTGCTTCCAGGATTCCGATTATCTTTCCTATTGACCCTCGGGACTTTGGGGAATAGCCTTACTTGCTGTCTTCCGTCACAGTTGCCAAGTTCCCTCGTGCTATTGTTCGGTCTCCTCTCTCTTACGGGGACAGATACACAGTCGGCCACAAACTGATTTCCGGATAGACGCCTATACCGATGTATATCAACATGAATGGGGACTTGCCAGTGCCAACCGATCCTTGATAATCAAGTTGTTGTCAGGTTATAGGTGGCAGTAATTGAGACAAACTCAGTTTTATCGCCACAACAGATCACCCTATCCCTCGACATACGATCGTACTAGGGAGTTATATAAAAGAGTATCGTATTTTGAACGAACCTGCTTCGTGTTTCAGGTAATGTGCGTTCGTCGGTGTAATATAGTTACTTTCTGACTGGTTCAGCTGCATGGAAAATTGGTATGATCCAGCACTCCCACCCGAACCGGCAGGTCCGTGGTTCAAACCAACTCTGGCTTTTCGATTGCTCTTGTCTGTTCTTGGTGACTCGGCAGTACATTGGCCCCATGCTTCCTTGCGGCTGCGTGGCAGCTGTGCACCGAACGGTTCCTGAAATCGAACGCTTTCTTTTGTTGTTGTCACTCCTCTAGTTAATCGTGGCCGAAACACCCAGGTCTTCTATGTAACATGTGCTAGCAACTTCTGACAATCATGAAGTAGAACAGCAGCATGCCATTCTCCATGTGATTCAATCATGTTCGATATTTTTAACCAAAAGACTCAGTCATAGTGACATTCTGTGTTTTGTGGCTTTTCACATTGATATGGAAGCGATAGTAGAAGTTTTCCCGGCAACGGAAGCTAGCGAAGTGGTCAGGGAAATGCTTGACAAAATCATGCAGTAATCGAGATCCTGCGCACGGCGGCCACTGGCAACTATCTGATTTGAAGATTACCCCTTTTTTATGTCCAACTCTGTTATGCGATCGAATTTAACTGAATTTTTTTTACGTCGGTATAGAGTGGATGTGCAGTACTCCTTCTACACGATCTTGAAAATTAAGCTAACTGGGTCGCGTTCAAGAGGTGGTCGTACTGTAAAGCGACGATTTTAAGCGCTGTACATGCTCACAAAGACATCGCACACGCAAAATCTGCGCGAATTCCGGTGGTAAACCTAATCGTTAGTTCAACCGAATGTAGTCCGTAGGTATTCTCAGTTCCAGCCTCTTGACAACCAGTGTTTCTGAGTCTGTAGCCGAAACTTATGTTTGTTGCAAGGGTTTGAATAGATCGTTAGAGCACCATATCACTAAAAATTTTGTTTTAGCATGTAACTTATTTCGGGTTTCTTCCTCTATGTGCATTAGGACACGCGCAGTCTGGAACAAAACCGATTGATTGCCCGAATTCGCCTTAATGCCAAGCTTGATGAACATTTAAACGGTGAGCAAAGCTTGCCGGCTCAAGAACGCATGGCTCACGATGCCAAGGAACGTCAACGGTACCAGCGAAGTAAACGCCGACTTGAAGCTAAACTTGAATTCAAAGCCCGTGAAGGCCTGAACCAGAAACCAGGTCCTGTAGATTCAGAATGAATATCCTCGGACTTCACGTATATTCGAGTTTGCCTTACCTATCCCAAAGTTGTTCGGTTACTCAACCGTACATCGATTGCTTGTTTTCTACATGGCTGTTTGGACTTCAGCATCCATTCATTTACGAAGCCCTTGACCTGGTAATCTTTGGATTGTGCATATTTTACGAACTATTAGACCGGACATGCCTCTCGGCAAATATCTTTCTTCATATTCTCGTCATTTCTTGCTTTATGGTACTCTGAATGGGGACTCCTTCAGGATGAATACTTTCGTCTTGATACCGTATAATATTAAGTAGATGAACAATATTGCAGTATACCAAAAGGACCAGGAACTTTCGATAGTTTCGCCTCTATTACTCCCCATCACGAATGGCTGTTTAGAAATAAGGAAACACGAGCGCTACTTAGCATTGCAGCTGGTGACCGATCTGTTTCGGCCAGCTTGGATGGACATTTAAATAAGGGTAATGAGTTCAGATTGTCCTGATGCCCTGACGGACGGATCAATTGGTTGACACAACTGGGGAGGTTGGTAGACCGTTCTAGGCTCCGGATTAACTGCATATGTCACTTGATCGTGAATATGCCTGTTCATCCGTGATGATTCAAGTGGGTCCGGTGTTTGTTGGTGAAGAACTAGAACCCCTATTCAAGCGCAGTAATTCCGTGAGCACCGCCCCACCAGAATGAAATGGATACAAAATCTTTTACTGAGGATACCCATCTGGTAGAAGTAAGGAAATGTTTGGTCTGTCAAACATTGTGGCCATCGTCGGCATTACACTTCGAATGCTGAAAACATAAGAGAAAGTAGCGGAGTCCGCCAAACACTTTCGATTATGCGGCCGTTCTGTCCAAACGCCTTTAGGACAACCGACTCAAGTACCAGTGCTCGAAATTCGTTATTGTCAGGCATGTGGTTCCCATAGATTCCGAGCAACTGCTATTTTCAATCAGTTCTTCGAAGGAATGTTTCAGGCCTACAAATTCACCGGTTGATGTTTAGAATTGAGTTTCTATTAAAAACCTTATACTCTGTTTATCATAATTCCACCAATCACTCACAGACGAAATGGCAATCTGGCCCACGATCTGAACACACACACACCAGAGCGATAGGGCTAGGTAAGTGGTAGCGCTTGGGGAATTTTAGTGGAGGGACCTAGAGGAATCATCAATCGGTTCAGTAAAATAAAGGACGATTTCAAATAAGGTTGGCTAGTCTATGGCAAATCATGGCCTAATCGTGGTAATGTATGTCACTCTTCTTTGGAAACGTCATCTTTTGGGTTCTTTGTCGCAAGTCGGATAATCTGTTCCGGTTGAGCATGGGCCTTCAGATTGTTCACTGTTTGTCCCAGGATGGTGGCGTGCGCAATAAGTCCTCCCACTCCTGTTGTGGCAATCACACCGTACTCCTCTCCAGGTTTGAAGACACGATTCGCAATCCTCTGTAATCGTTTTCGCGTATCTATCAATGTAGGGTTCCACCGTCGCTAAGACTTGTCCATTGCGCAGGAGAGAAGTGACCGCTTCTATTTCGGGTGCCATAAATCGGTCTTTTTCCCAAACCCTTCGGAAGGAAATGGAGTAAACAGGTTTTAACATCGCTGCGCGGTGGATGTAAATGCAAAACCTATTCGATTTGAAACAGAAAAACATGAAGCGCTGCTCCCGGAGTGAAAAATACTTGGATTCTAGTTATTGAGCATTTTCTATACATTGGTCCACGAATTTGTGGAATCAGGAGGAAAGATGTTGAGTAAGCTTCTCTGGAGCCGTTTTTGACGGGATTTTTAACTGAGGTCATATCTGGAGAAATAGCACATCTGATGTATTTCTGACAATGCAACCAGCTGTTGAAAATTGGCACATAGAGTTTCACCTATCGCGATCTTCAAAAACCAGCTGATTACCTGGCAAAGTATCGAGAGAGCCCAATGTAACAGAAAACTAGTGAGGTTCGAATGACTGCTTGTTTGGTAGGTGTATACACCACAGCTCGACACCCTTTTGTTGTCATGCCAGACTTATCTTCACTCTGGTTTTCGTTAGACACATGGTCATCGCTTCTAGTGTGAACCCGAGAATGAGATGTGATCACCATAATCACTCTTTACCTTATGATTTTCTGACTAACGAAGCTGTTTTGCATAGAGGAGAGTACTCGCAAGGTTTATGAAGACTCTTCGTGAGCCCAAAACTAATTTATCCCATCTTAGGGCTCATCAGGTAGACGCGGTCCCCGACTTTTTTAGCCTCATATTCTACTTGAACTCAAATTGCATGAGCTTAAACAAATGCTCTCATTTGCATACAAATTTGTTTTTCACTGGAGACTCACTTGAATCTCAGCTGAAGAGTATCATGAGCGGGAGATTCACCTGGTTTTCGAATGAGTCTCCGGTGAATACCGAATTCATGTGCCAATGAGTATATTTGTCGAAGGTGTTTTGGGTTTTGTCCTCGGTATGAGAGGTTTGATCGAAAACCGCCAACAGTTCATTGTCAGTTTCAATTTTGTGGGCTCTCTAGGTTGCCGACATGATGTGTTAATTGGAATCTGGGGGAAAAACTTCAAAGTGTGCAAATCCAAATTTTCCCAATGTCTCGGGAGACTTCCAGCCCTGATGCATGCACCTCCAATGTAACGTGTACAGACACATCCCGACATGAGGCTCTTTACGCCACACTTGTCATTCCCCCACACTTTATGTAGTTCTGCTTGAACGCCTCTTGGAGTTCACCTGATGCCATAGAACGAAAGACGCGTGCTTAAGGGTTAGCTTAAGTATATGTGAAAATTCAGACTCTGGCTGATTCAAGAGCAAACGGAATTAGTCCAGACCTATCAATCAAATGTTAACAAGCCGGATCGTAGCTGCATAGCTCCCAGCCAATTGCGAAATCCAACAGCCATCATCAGACTCTGTTCAGTATCCAGATAGGGAGAACTGGAATGAGACAAGAGATGCGGCTAAAAGTACACTTTGAACCGACTGGATGAACCTATCGACCATCATTTTGCGTTCTGCTGACATTCGATCTTTTCAGTCGTCAACAAAATGACACATCTCCACCTGTCAGTATTGTCATAGAGGTCACAATCTGCGTATCCTTGCTTGCTCTTGTGAGCACATGCTACCGTATTCACTCTGTCAAGGCCCATCCCCCTAGCGAATGTTCCTATGTCGCGTAAGTACTCTTCAACCAGTTCGACCAGCGTGATTGTTTGGTCTCACTTCCATGGTCTCATGAAAGTGTCTTCTTATACCATGCTCTGAATGTACATTATTCCAGTGGGTTATTTTGGATGACAAAATCCAATCCGTGCAGCATGAGTAACCGCAGCGCGATAATTACCTCTGCTTAATTTGAAGTTTTTGGCTTAGGAAATCACTTGGATATTTAGTCACCTTCTCGAGTGGCGTTAGTTCTGCGTATTCTGACGGGGTCGAAGAATTGAAAAGATCACATAACACAGTAATTAGTGGAACCTCAATATCTAGCACTCCAACACAGTTTCAAAGACTTCATAGATTCCTTGAGAATTCGTAGTCCGCGTTAAATAGCCGGATTCTACTAGTCACTGCAATCGATAGTTTGAACCGTACTGTTGTTGAACAGGTTGTGAGCATTCAGTAATTGAAACCCCAGTCACCGCCGTGGCCTTTCATTTAGGACTTGTAAATGTTGACTTTAAATTGTAAAAATCTCTCCCTGCGGAACTCTTATTGGATATGTTCCAGAAGCTGCTTGTACATTAGCCACAAAATGCTATGAACAACTAGTGTCGATTTAGAGCCAGTGTCTGCACTGAAATTCAATTTTTGATCTGCTTATCATTTCCCAAACTTCGGCCAGTTTCATTCTAACGTCAGTGTCAGAGAAAAGGTCAGAAAATTTTTATCATTGTTATGAAAATATATTTCCTTGAGCGGCACTTAAAGCTATGGCGCGGCTTCTTAAGTGCTGTTTGTAAATGCTACTTTCGGGCAGTGATCACGAATTAAGGCATTTGGGGTAAGTATTTGTACCTCTTAGACTTCTGAACCGGATAGCCCCTTGACGATTTTCTTGGAGGCATTTTTAGCTTAAGTTGAAAGCAGTAATATTTTGCACGTTGTTCTGTTCATAATCTCATTTAGTTAGTATTTTGCCGCCCAGCTCAATCAATTTTATTCTGGTGTATTATGCTACACTTAATCTTTTAAACGATATGCGATGCTTGATGGTCCCACAACAACAAGTTCCTTCTCAGACATACGGTTGATTTCGACAGCGATTGTCAAAGTATGATCGATTTTTCCTCGCTGTTCAGCCGTTGAACGTAGCCAGATATTCTATTTTGGGACAATCCTAGGATTTCGTTAGGTGAGCATCGTGTATGCACGGTGTTTGCTGGTAGTCGGTAGTTACTTACAAGTCACTTGAAGAGAATGCGGGTCCTGCAACCGTAAGCGGGTGGATATTATCGAAGAAAGCATACGGACCCTCACAGAATCTTGATGTATTGTAGGTCCAGCCCTGGATCATCGGGAATGATACAGTATAATACTTTGCTCAAACAGCACCGTTCATATTCCAGCCGATGCCTTTGTCTTTGGCTCCTTTACCGAATAATAACTCGAATATCATGCTAACTCACGGACTGACGCTTCGAACTAAGCGGTGCACCATTTCCAGGGGTTCCGTTGACATCAAGGGACGTAGTAAATCCAGCGCTTGGGATGCGACCAATAGCTCGATGGCAAGTACTGAAATGCAGAAAGAAGTATATTCACAACAGAATTAGAATGTCGCCAACTGAAGTTCATCCTTTCTGCGTCTTGACTGTAATCGGACGGAAAAAGCTACTTCGATTCGCTCATCGGTGTCCAGCCAAGTTGTCGAAAGTTCAAATGCGTCCAGATCAAGTTTTGTGCTATGGATGACGAGTACTTGGCTGAAGTAGCTATGTAGTCCAGTGGGTCAAAACGTCAATGAGTCAATGGTCACTTGGGCCACTCGAGCCCAAAAATCAGGCCTGTCCCGTAGCCTATTTCGTAACTAACTCGTTCAACATGATGAAGGCTAGTGCATGACCGCTTTATAGTGCTCAAGGAGAATTCCAGTCGCCATTTGTTCAGTTTCAACGACCGCAAAAAGGAGATGATGGTTCCGTTGAGTATAGGTTCTTCGGGTGTAGAAATGTACGTTTGCTCCCGACATCAGAACACCCATCGGCTGCTTCTTAGCGTTTTTTCTCTGGTGGCAGATGATATTACAAAATGGTTCCCTCCTATCCGTACTGCATAAATTTTGGGATCATTCATTTTTCTCCAAGCTTTCTGACTATCAGACTGTCCGACACAGAGATAAACAGACCCACATAATAAGAAGGCTTTGATATAATATAGATAGGATGAAACCACTGTTAACTCATGGTAGAATTAGAGGGTTGAGGTAGGATGTATGAAGATTTGAAAAAGGCTACGATATGGACCGAACCACACCTGATAGAAACGAAAACCAAGATCCCCCCTGATAACTCTATTTTCGTTTGCCTTATTTGGTCCAAGATGATCTACTATTGAAGAATTTCAGAGTGACTTCAGCGCCATAAAATAACAGGTAGGCGAAAATAGATCAATTTAGCCGCAGATACCTTGAAATGTGCTATCTGAAATTTGATTTGATGAGACTACACTTTGTGACACAATCATTTGAATGTGCATTTGGTTTTAACGGGAGACACAGCTGAATCCCAGTTAGAACTCTACCTCCACACAAGCGGTAAGTCATACTTACTGGGTGTTGGCAACTATTCAGTTTTCATGGAAATTTCCTGTAAATGAAGCTTCCCTCTGCTGAAAAGCTAAGAAGCATTGCACCGCTGTTTGATCTTTTTTGGGATTAATCACCCGAGGATCCAGTCAAAAATTGTGACAACGTGTTGTGGATCTCTTGATTAAAAAATGAGCGGTGTTATATCCTGCCCAGGTGCAAGTTAATCCTAGTGACACAATATTTGAATGTGCATTTGGTTTTAACGGGAGACACAGCTGAATCCCAGTTAGAACTCTACCTCCACACAAGCGGTAAGTCATACTTACTGGGTGTTGGCAACTATTCAGTTTTCATGGAAATTTCCTGTAAATGAAGCTTCCCTCTGCTGAAAAGCTAAGAAGCATTGCACCGCTGTTTGATCTTTTTTGGGATTAATCACCCGAGGATCCAGTCAAAAATTGTGACAACGTGTTGTGGATCTCTTGATTAAAAAATGAGCGGTGTTATATCCTGCCCAGGTGCAAGTTAATCCTACTGGTGGCCAGCCAATCGTGGCCGAACGGTTAAATCTTCAAACTATTAACCAAGAGATTGTGGGTTTGAGACTCCCTTGGGTTTCTTATGGTGCACACTGCTCATAACTCCCGATAACAGCTGCACAGTGCTTCCCGGATTTTTCAGCCTAAATTAACTTCGCCACATAAATGACGAAATCTCCCAAATACGCTCACTTCACCAACAGTCTATCCGTTTCTTCCCCCAGTGCCAAGATACCTCTTTTCAACATTAGCCAATGCGGTCTGTGCAAGGGTTCGGTGATGCACACTATCTTTGGAACCGGGGTCACCTTTTGTCCGTTCTTCATATGTGGTGTGACTGTCCCCCTTCTTCTCCTGCTTTGAGGCAGCCGAAAAATCTCATTGAATCAATTTCCACTCAACTGCTAACAAGCTTCATATTGAATCATTAAGTCGAGAGTACCACCTTGTCTCCTGTCAGTCAGATAGTGATGAGGTTCATTGGTGCCATTGGCCTGATGGATTTTGGTACGCTTCAGGTCGATTAAGTACCCAAGGTTCTCGAACTATTTAGGTTTACGTAACTCCACAGAGTCGGAAGGATCTTCCTAAGCTTCCTTCTGTAGCTTGAGTCACATAACTCAGCTCTTTTGTTTGCTGTACATGCCACTGCTAATCGGTTAAAGTAAGGTGGTCACATCTAGTGAGATATAATCCATAGCTTTTTGAAAGCAAGGCGAACGCCTGATATGCGGTGGCCTGTATGTTTGCTTGCGTCTGTCTTGCCACACACCCAAGTTCAGTGCATTGTCTGATGGCCGATATCGTACGCATGCTACGTTAGGTCACCAACTCGCTCATCGGTTTCGTCGAATGACCGAACAATGTGCAAATGCAACAAAGTTCCGATATGGCAGATATCTTGTAATCTCGCTTCTCTTGCCGACAAAAGCACATGGTTGAAGTCCAGAAACGATCGTTCAAAAGTGGGATGCTACACGAAGGTGGCATTGCCGCAGTCGCGTTAGAAAATGTTTTGAGGAAACGTGCAAGAATTAGTAAGCGAAACTGCCGTTTTAATCAATGCCAATATGACCAGAGTTTACTTTATTAGCCATCCTCCGGCCACCACACGACATCGGTTCGCTAGCACGCGATTGCCTGAGATAGTCCATGAGAATTGGGGCAAAATATCGGTTATGTTGTTTGTCTGAGTCATGGTTATTTGAATGGTTAGGCGAAAAGTGAACCCGCACTATTTACTTTCGTATAATTTGGCACCTCCCGATGTTTTTAACGTGATCCCATTAGGTGCAGTTAATCAGCTAATTTCAGTGCAATTTTGGCCTCGGCAGTGCGCCAGTGTTTGACAACCACCACTGTCCACCCCATCTATTTGGTCCACGTAGTAAGCCTGTTCCATTCATATTTACGCTGAGTTCGCAAAAATGAAGTTTTTGCGCGCACAGGTGGAAGAAGTGGAATCTGGAAATTCTCATCCAAAAAGCATTCTGATGGAACACAGGTCCTAGAACAGAGGACTCGATATTCGGATCAGTGGAATGCAAAACTCAAAATGAAATCATGAATCGGTTTTATGCTGTAAGAAAGTCCAAGACCTCAATGCATCCCTTTCACGCGTAAAATGGAAACAGATCATTATGGATGTGAATACGGGAAGGCTGTAAATTGTGCGGACAGTCACTGGTTCGAGTGATGATTAGCTCTCGTGAATTCTCTGCGTGAGAAGTGAGATTAAAGTGTTTGGATGTAATGGGATGAAAATAACTGGAGCCAGAAGCAATCGAGCCTTGATTTTATGCTGTTAACCGAAACAGTGGCGATCAACCGAACGAATGAAATCGATTCGGTTTCCCAACTATGAACCGTTCTTAAATGTCATTAGCTTAGTTTGTCACAGCATTTAGATGCTGATTCTTGGAAGGTACAGATAGGTCGGGTGATACAGTATTGCTGAGAAAGACGTAGACTAAAACGGACTGTTTCATCCTTGGTTCTGGTAATGTACGGATTCCGAAAGTAACTTCATAAGATTCGTCAGTAGGGGAAAAATGTTTCTTATACTAAACTGCAATTTTCTGCTTCTTCTATCGTTCACTGAAGTCCCAATGCACTGTAGTTCAGTGCTAGTGCTCCCTCGAATTTCACAAGCACCTCTAGGTGGGGGGATATGATTGTAACAGTTTCTGTTATCTTTGTTTGGTTACAACAATTGCAAGTTCGCAATATACATGAAACTCGCAAATATACGGCCGCATGAAAACGAAGGACATTCATGTGTAACTTTGCTCTGAACTGAGAGAACATGAATATCGAGTGAATCGGGAACGTTTTAGTCGCAAATGTAGCTGCAGTAGAATATACGTTGTTCGTAATTAAAGTGGCGACCCACATAAAGCAGAATTTTCAAAGAAGCCCTTCAATTTCTCCCGCATTTGTAACAATTTTTCTACCTCGGATCGTTCTTTACTATGTTGCAGTTGCTGTTTGCACTTCACAAATAAAAACGCTCACCATCACAGATGGCACTCTTGTCAGGTGATCACATGTGTAAAGCTTTGTAGCGCTCTACTATCTCCGTCTTTCTAGGAAGGTGCTCTTTCCAAAAAATCTTAGTTCAACCGATTGTAGTGCTCCAAACATACTGAGAAACTGCAAGATGTCAAGAAGATTTTCCTCGAGAGTTCCAGTGTTGCTCCACTTTTATCTGATCAAAATATGATTTGCACTGAATTTGGAGCCAGCAGCCTCTAATCCATTGAGGATTTGTTGTTTTGTCTTCAAAGATTCAACTCTCAGAAAGCAAATACTTTTTCTGTCTATCGTCTATCTAAGCAGGGGATGCGATTACAAATCGTTGAAATTATGACAAAATATGGTGGAGAAAAAATTGCATTTGTGACCAAAGCTATGTTTTGTGTGATCATAGAGATAGATCTAACTTAAGTAATAGTCGTCTTCAGAGCATTTCAGCAACCTGTTAAAGTACTACTTACCGGTTTCCACATTTTTCACAACCTGTAAACATTTCCTCGCTGCAAAGGTTCCCATACTTACATGATCTTCCTGAGCCGCACTCGTAGATATGCTATCCACACTGGATGGATGACACAGTACTTTGTTTTCCGACACTATAAAGAATAAGATCGTTGTGACTATTGGTTGAGAAACTCATGAATTATTGATAATCGAATCGCCTGTCGTTCCACGTTGAACTTTTCGGTTCTATTGTCTAGAGCCAAAACGAGTTGAGATGCATAAATATTACTATCAAATGAGCATAAAAACACTAAAAATATCCCGCTACAAAGAACATGTAACTATGGTGACCGCTTTGGATCGTTCTTGTTAAAAGCGTTTTCTGACTATGACAATAGAGTTTCTACGTTTTTTCGCAGCCAAAGCTAAATCAACTTTACCATCGCTCAACCAGGTTCACTGTTTCCCTTCTGGTTTCAGAAAGAAACAGCAATCCGGCGTGACATTCTACTTTAGAGGCTAGGGTGGTGAGTACTCGTGTTTTGCTTCTTAGAATCGGTTGAAATTTGTTGGCAACTAAGTTGCCAAGTAAATACGCCCGAGAGTATACGTAATGAACTAATCATAAGATTACTGGAAACTCTTCGACAGCCCATGACCGGCTTCGTCCGTGTTGGGGCTAGTCAGGTGGGACCAGACTCCCAGGTTCCGTCAACCTCATGTCCTACTGGAACCCACATTGGACAGATTTCGATAAATACTCTCATTTCCACAGAAATTTGCTTTTGACGAGAGACTCAACTGAATCCAGCTGAATAGCTTGTTTACAATGATCCAATGCAACTGGATGTGCTGCCCCAGGCTACCTCATGTATTAGTTTGAACGATAGTCGAGATTTCGCAATCCGTTCTTGTCCACACGTAACACATTACTTAGGACTATCATACAAAATGAGACATGAAGTGGCCTGGTGCAGTATATCCAGTTCAAGCGGACTATCACAAACGACATATTCAACTAGATTCAATGGAGTCTGCATTCGAAACCAAGTTCGTGTGCAACTGGGAGTAGTTGCCAAAAGTTTGAGAGTACTAATCCAAAAAGTTACCTGTTACTCACGGACTGTGAAATTGTGTTGACAGTGTACACTTGTTTTTCTTCATTTTTTTCACGAATCAAATCTGGTATCACACTATGAACTCTGGTATAGAAAAAGCCTTCAAATGTACAAGTGTGTAGTTTCTTTTTTATTGTGATGTATCGATAACTTTCTAGAGCAACGACTGGCAGGATGGGTCGAAATAGCTATCTTCAGAGTATTAGTAGTGTTATCAACCGACACTTCACGTAACCTGAATGTACAGCCTTTGGGTCAACTAAGCCTATCTAAATTTGGCAAAGGAACACCTCAGCCGATGAATTGATGGTAAATTTACCCTTATTGTAGTGTAGTAAAACTGGACAGCCTACTCTACGATGATAGTGAAGGTGCGAACAAAAAGTAGTCTCTATTTGGGTGCGACCACTGCAGAAACCGAATTGACTAAGGGTTTACTAAGGCAACGAAATGACGATATAGAGAATACTTAACGGTTTTCAGTATATATAATTTAAATGAATACTTCACTGGAGATGACCACTCCAATGATTCTATATACACACTCAGGCTCCAGCTGAAAGTTTCAGTTTCAGTCTGGTGCATTCAAGCATACTAGTTTTTATCAAGTCGTAAAACGCAGTAAAAGCATAAAATCGTCCACTTACGATCCTCAGTGGTTTTTACGTAATGTTAGGGTGTGATGTATACACTGACCATACAAGGCCTTTTCTATTTCTACACTGCACTCACATTGGTATGGAACATGCATGTGGACATTATCCGGTTAGGTGATAGACTGAAAACACAGTGAATAATGTTCCTGTTTTTCAACCATTTAAGTAGTTCAGGTCAGACATTGAAACTATCCTTGAGCGAAAATTTTCCTCGTCACAAGTGATGGCATGTCTGGTCCAAATCAGGTGATTTGAATTGGTTCATTGTGCATATTATACGAAAGTTTCTCCCACATTTACTCTCAATGGGGCCATGCGCATCACTCAGCTTGCGGATTGGCAAGAAAATTGGCCTGTCTTTCCACTCCCAACCAGTTGCATCATATTCATGTGCGTATTGTTTTCCTAAGAATTGCTTTTGGACGAATTGGGGGAGTGACTCCGTTTCATATTTTTCTCATGGTCCGATATTTTTTCTCTTCCCCGAAGTACCCAGCTTACTAGCCGAATTTAAATCGCTTTTATTTGACAGCATTTTACAGGACAGTCGAGCGGGTGGGTCTAGCCCCCGTAAGCGGCTTCATCCCTTCACCCCTTGTCTTGATGATTTGCACATTTCGAAAATACGTACATCACTTGTATCCATTCAGGCTAGTGACGGTTCTCGCTTAAATTGGAATAGTTTGGTTTCATAGTTAATGCGAATTATGCTGACCAGTTGGTTACTGTTCAGTTACAGAGTTAAAGAGTAATTAAAATATAATCCCATAGAAGAATTTTTCCAGCGGATTCTTTTCTTTAAGGCAGTCTATCAACTAGACAGTGCATTAGATAGTTTCTGGTCCGATTAGCGTTTGCAGCGATAGCTGACCGCATCCTCGAACAAACCTGTTGGAGAAACTTGACATGTAGTCCTTTCACAAGGATAGTCAGGCCGCCTAGTCTTATTGTTCCTGTACATTATTATTATGGTCAGTGCAAGCTCACAAACTACCTTTGACTCTCCGATTTGAACTTGGTTAAATAAAGATATTAATCATTCTGCTGTAACATCCTGCCATGCTACTTGAAGGAAGCATGAAAGCTGGGATACTGCCAGGTTGCCCAAGCCTAGAGAGGGGAAGTCGAGAGGCAGAGGTTGAGTCCTAACCACAGACGTTCTGGTCAATAAATTCGAGCTCCAACCACTTGAGTCGCCTTGGACTTGGTTGGAGATTGTTCATTACAGAAACAAGATACACGCGGTAGACACTGTTCCATCCACATAAGCCCACTAAAAACAACCTTCGTACTTAACCTTGCAGTCAATCTCTCTTAACTTCATTACAATCCATTTAAAATATAGGTACACAATGCAGACATAAAGTTACTATTTAGGAAACGGACAATGTTGGAACCAGAAAGCTAGTTCGTTCCAAAGAAGTAGACGCTCGCTAGAGGAAGACAAAACCACAGCAGTCCCTTGAAGAGGGTCGTTTGGCTAGTCATACACAAGTCTTCAACCTATGGTTTGGAAGATGCTTTATTAAAACCTATCAGAACTGAAGTGTTTTCCCTTTTTCATTGAAAGCAAACCATACCAGTATTTGCTGGTATGTTTTTTCACCAGTTCTGCGGCACGTTGATACATTGCTGGCACCGAGTTTCCCTCCACATTCTTGTTTCTTTTTACAGCCGTTTGTTTTCGTGTAATTGTTTTCACCCTAAATTCCATAACAAATATGAAAGTTCTTCTATGTACAGACTGATCAACGCCCTGATACTCTTGTTGATGTTTCAAGGCATCTTCGCCTTTGTTCACGATCGAACTGTCGCGAAAAACTATCGCTTTTTGTGATGTCACTGTGGCTGTAATATCTGTTTAATACTTTGAACAAGTCACTTCCTCACTTCAAGCTCTATGCTGTTCGAGTGATAGATAGGTCGTGTGTTTGGATGTCCGCGTATCCGCTGGAGAAATACTGGCAAAATAGCAACGAATTTGATTAAAGAGATGACGGAAGATGTGATATCGCTAGGTTTTGTATGAAAGTAGACTGATGAGCTCTAAGAGATTACCTCAGACACGGTGTGCTTGCTTGGGTTAACGGTCGTTGTGGTGTGAATGGTGCGCGATGCACATTAATAAATGGCGAACAACAGTTGAAACTCTGTGGTTATTTCAAAATTTACTATGCAGTGAACCAGCATCACTTATATAGTGCTCAGCTCAATGATTTGTTTAATAATAGTAAATTTATTTTGGGAAAAAACTAAGCCGGCATCTTGTAGTCTTGATGGAGCAGTTTGTCCGGGAAAAAGGATTTTGAAATGTTAGTCGAAACTTCTAGCTGTACATGGTTGGCTCTTTAGTGTAATCAGACTAAATGTAGAATCCACTCCTTTTGACTGGGATTCGAAAATATAAAAAACAAGTCACCACTCAGACAAAACTATTTAGACAGAAAATCTCTCGATCGTTAGGTCACCTCTTTAGTAAAACGATAGAAGTTTTGGGCGAAAAGTGACAACTGGCAGGGTTTTGTGTAGACAAGCCAGTATAGGTTAACGACGATACATGGCTTCATGGACCAGAGCATTTCTCAAATAATGTGTTCGGCAACAGCAGGAAAGAAGCTGGGTTCGTTTTATGACGGGATGTGCCAGCTTGTTTGCCTGGTTTGAACATCTGCCTGGCATGTACAACCACACTTAAACCCGTCATGTTTCCACAACCAGTTAGTACCAGTTAATCTTTTGACCAGTTCTGGATTGTATGTGATGCGCAAATGACTTAGCGCTTGGTAACCATATCATCGTATGAGGTCTCTTGAGTCGCTTGTAGCAACCTCATTAGAGTATTCCAGAGCTCTTCTTTTTCACACTTGGCGATGGGTTTCTCATCGGTGGTTCACATGTGGTCTCAAATGGATACTCGTTATTCACGAAAATTAGCAAAATCGTTTGCTTTATTGGACACTTATGGTAACCTATCAAGTGATTGATTTGGATCGGACAGAAACGCTTTGGAGTTCCTCTCACCCTGTTTCGCACCAGGCAAAATACAAAAGCCAAGTTTGAATCACTGTGTGCACATGACTGCAAATGAACACGAAGTTTGGTCGGACAGCTCTAAGACACTCACCTAATGCGGCCGCAGTAACGTGAGCAATCATGAATCCGGAATTTAGTCCTCCTTGCTTCGTTAAAAACGCCGGGAGTTGGCTGTGAACTAAAAGTGCAAGCGGCGAAAATCATCTGTTTTTCAAACATTTCGGTAATAGTGGAGGTAAAATCAAAGTCCATACAGCTGAACAGTTAAGTGAAAAAATGAGTCAAGCGGTATGGAACCCGAAGACCACGGTTTAGGTGCTCCGCTTTCAGTCACGACATAATGTGGTGTTTTCGAGTCGGTTTCAGTTAGACGATCAAGCAATCCGTTCACTTCCCCCGAACTTAGGACTGTTTTCGGTCGATCCACCAGTGTGGGACTTTGTAGACACAGAACAGGCAAACACTCTCTTAGCTAACCACCAAGCTCTTAAAGAAATGCATTTAATGATCTGCAGGTATGAAACTCGTTCGACCTTCATCTGATGTAACTGACTCATTGAGCTTTTGAACTTTCGAACTGTCGCGATGTTGACGCAAACTGATTTGCCATTGTCTACCATTCAATTCAGTTCAGGCTTTGCGTGAACTACCATTAGCTTCCTTATCACAAAGTCAAACAAGCGATACACTCATAACTATCGTAGAAAAATATAAACTGCTCTGGCATTTCTGTTTTATTTTGATGTCAGCTATTTGTGAGTAATTGGGTTAACTCTCACTATGAGATCACACTTGACAGTTTCCTTGATTTTTCCTACTTTGAATTCTTTTATTGGTATGATTTCAGTCGTCCAAATGAGTTAGAATTGTGGACCTGATTTTCCATAGACAGAAACATATGTCGTGGGTAGTGCGTCAGCTATGAAAGTTTGCATTCTTGGATGATAGGATAACGTCTGAAGTCAAATAAGCATACTCAGTGAACGTTTTGGAACTAAACTCAATACACGGATAAATGCTTTGACTGGTGATTTAAGGCTTGGAAAAAGCACGACTTTTCTTCCGAAAAATAATTGTGCAATCGTTCTAGAGCTAGCAGCTCCTTTCCAGTCTGTGCAAAGTTCTAATCCGCCTGCATCAGACGGCGCCTATAATTTTCCGGGCCAATCTGACTGCGGTAGCGCTGAACGACGAGAGATGGCTGTAAACAAGGGCATAGGATTCAAATGTTGCGGCACTCTTTTTTTAAAAAACCCTTTTTAGCTTAACACTACATCATAGAATACATCCATCCAAAGTTTGCAGTTTGGACTCCTGTGAAACATCTTTTGTGCGAACATCGTGTTCCGGTCTTTGGACCCTTCGGAACTGGGATGGATCCAATCGCCCTGATTTTCTCTGGACGTGCATCTGAGCCATCAATTGGCAGCGAGTGCCCGGGAAAAGTAGTGGATATCATAGGATATTGCATCTATTCCTGCTTTAAATGCGTGCCTCTCCAAATAATGACTGGAACTAGTAGCTAGTTGTGTTATTACAGCATCGGGCGACGTCATACCTGTTCAAAATCTGCGGGAATCCGTTTAACTAAACAACCAGTGTTGAAAGTAATAGGTCGTTAAAGCAAATCGTCTAAGTCCCAAGTCAGCACAAGTAAATGTGTCAACGCATTTGCGAAGGCTCAACGAAACCTAATGCCACATCCGCGTTTTGTCCAATAAGTCCTTGTTGCTGTCCATTCATCCTATTCCACATTGGTCCCTGTTACGTGTGCACGTAGGCGCCTGTGCTAACGTACGGATGCAACACGCGGACTGGTTCTACACAGGATTCACTGCCCCAGATGCTAAGATAAACGGGGCCGAGATTTTCCAAGCAATTCCACGGAAGGATGGAATCTTTTACTTCGAATTGTGTACAGAGCCTGGTTCAACGTCACACATAGTAGCTTCTCAACCACTATTTTGGTTTCTGCTGCACCCATCACCCGAGTGAGAATTCTTTCAATTTCATAATTTCATTTCAACAGACAGGAATATGAAAGGAACTCTGAAACTTATGTTTCGAATTTCTGGGGTAGTGAATTGTGGTGAGTGCAATCAAGTTACACAGTAAGTGTACTGATAAACATACGAGCAGTCAGCAACTCGTGAATTTGACGCACTGTCGTTACGACCCCCTGACCTACTGGAGTTTGACATGAAAAAATTCAAGATATTTTAATGATCGTATCAGGAGCTCATATATCCCATATCGACACCGAGACAAGTTTTAATGACTAAAGACGCTCTCAACTTGAATTAAGGCGCCTTGATGTTTCACCAGTCTCGTGATGCTGCACTATAATTTACGGGTCACTTAGGTCGGCTTCTATTGATCGAGTGGTGAATGTAGTCAATAAAACTTTCAATATGTGCTGAGAGTTACCTAAATTGGCTTCAGACACCATGGCACTAGTCGTTAGGCTTTGCTAGCCGATTGTAGCTAACATGGGTCGAGGGATTGTACACTTGCAAAATGGAAAACTTTACCAAATAGGGGACCCATTGTAATCTTACCTTCAGTATGTGCGCGAATGAAATAGGCTGCACGAATTCATACGAGAAAGAAGATTTATTTTACCAATCTTACCCACCACGTGTCAGTTACTTTATTTGAAACTCTGTTGTCTAATTACGAATAACTGCTCTTTTGTCATATATATATATATATATATATATATATATATATATCTAAAA
>NW_008751703.1:1200943-1222537 GCF_000715545.1 Opisthorchis viverrini | reverse complement strand
TTTGTCATATATATATATATATATATATATATATATATATCGAAACCTCTGGATCGGACAGGGCTTTCATTGATGGGCAGGTAAGTTGATGCTTCAGTAAGCTCATCTGAGCTACCAATATTTGGACAAGTTGTTTACCTTTGGATATCGGTTTAAAGAATACTCGATCAATGGTTTTTCTCACCAGGATTGACCAATCGTTCAATCCGCCTTTCGGAGATATTAGCCAGTTCGTGAACTCCGATTGCCAGATAGTCAAGTGCTTTTGCCGGGTATTCACCATGGAAATTTCCAGCAGAAACAATCGCGTGGCGCTCCGGGAAGACCAACTGAAATGCAGTAAACATGGACATACTTCAAACTAGAGGCTATAAGAGTCACTAGCAAGGTGCAATCGGAATGCCTGGGAAATGACCGTTTACTGGGATATCCTCGTGCCCATTTGACTGGGGCTTGCAAAAGACAATAGGTTCCCTTCTTTTGTCATTGTTGATAAGTCTTCTAACGATTTTTTTCAGTGCATAACTTTTGAACCTGCTAATAGGATTGGTTGCAATGAAATCAAGTAACGTGAATTCTCCATGAGCTTTAGATAGGAGAGTAATGTTGCGCTCAGTCCACGCTGTCTGTAAACTGCCGCAGTTAAACACAACCGAGTATCATTAAGGTGAGCGCATGCCGATGGTCTGTGGCATTGACTGTGAAATTCCGGATAATACAAGTCGTGAGCGCATCGGCAAGATTATGCAAATTTTATCGTTCACTCTCTTAACGTTGAATCATAAATATTAGTTATATTAGATATATATTATATAGTCATGCTTATAAGTTCTCTTGATGTATTTGCTGAATATTGAAAGTTAGCTTACCACCTATGACCAGAAATTCTGTTGCAAATTACTTATGCAAACTCATTTGTACTAGGAAAAATTAAAAAATAAAACAAATTTACTATAGTATAACCAACACAGTGGCGAAGGGTTCTAAACGTCAGAATAACCCTGGCTTTATGGAGACCATGGTTTTGCTTCCAAAGCAAACCAGAAGTATTATGTGCCACCAACTCAGTCCGAATCGGATTTAATCGTTTACTCGTAGCTATTGGTACATCTATCTTCACATGGGCCTTGAAATAGTCGGAATGATTTCTGTCGGATTCAACGCAGCTGAGAACGGGCCTAGTCTGCAAACTTTCTTGCACCCAGAGTTTAGCTCAACATCCAATCGTGCATGACTAGTGAACGCACGACTGCACGAGCTCAGACCAACAATTACCTTTGCCACCGACCAAACACCCCCGATCGGCTTTGAAAGGCTCGTGACTGATGGTGTGGATCGTCAATCATACTTGAGAGAAATTCCGTGCAGCCTTAAATAAGATTCATCAATCCAGATGGCTTTTCGGAATTCCTCAATGTGGATTATCTTGGAAATTCGCCGTATGGAGACACTAAGCTTGCATTTCTTTCAGTTCAGGTGTTTTTCGTTGAGTTGATACACTGCGAGACTCCATGCCGTCTTACATTCCTTCACTTCTCGACTTTAAACTTTTTTGCATTCCAGTTGTGGCTAACTTTCCATTGGAGTGTGTGAACTACGCATAACAGTATCGCGAATGGTATTCCTGGTGCCAAAAACTGTCACTTTTCCTGGGTCTATCATTCATGTCCTTGACTTTACAAGCCACTCACTTGAGCTTTGAATGGTGTCCATAGATTTTTTGAATAT
Organism: Opisthorchis viverrini; assembly: GCF_000715545.1. Classification (NCBI taxonomy): domain Eukaryota; kingdom Metazoa; phylum Platyhelminthes; class Trematoda; order Opisthorchiida; family Opisthorchiidae; genus Opisthorchis; species Opisthorchis viverrini. Next base: position 1,220,809 of record NW_008751703.1, on the reverse strand, counting down.
TGCATGCAAGTTAAAGTGACACATTACAGACTTGGATCCAGATAGTTTAGACAATTTAGAAAGATGTAATTGCACAATAGAAGAGCACAATATCTGCATAAGTATCTGTTTGTCGATACATCTATCCTCAAATAAACCATTCACAGAAGACAAAAATACACATTCAGTAAGACTTTCTGTCAGTTCCACGACCGGTTTTGCACTGGTGAACAAGGGAAATTCACTACTCAAACCACTCCGAAATGTGCATTTGCTGTCACGTGTTTAGAAAACGAGGATAATTTAGCGGTTCTCAGTAGTTAACCTGCTAAGGCGGCTATTTGCACAACACCTACGTTTTTTCTATTTCCTTATCTCCTGAGCACAAATTGGTGTACTTCAAACACGGCTGTATTATTAGAGAAGAAACGCTCTCTTTTCATTCCAATGGCATTGGGAAACGTACACAGAGTTTGTAAACCCAACCAGCTTCAGGAAACCAGTTATGGGCTTCTCTGGTGACCAGCTGCCTTTCTTCAGGTTTTTGATAAGGTCACTAGAATAATTAAGTCCATGTTCATCCTGATGACCACCAAAACAAGCGTACAAATCTTTGTCGTTGGAATTGTATGTATCTTCCTACTTTTTCCCGGTTGGAAATCAGCACGAGGAATCAAACCGCATACCAGGAAATGTGTGTGTAAAAATGCGGTGGATAACTAGTAAACAGCTATTGAATTCCGTCTAGCTCATAGATGCCTTGTAGTGAAATAACCAACAGAGACGGTGGGGAAAACACGGGAATGTCAAGTTTGCTGAGGATTTTTCGACACCCGACTACCGGACTCGCTCATCTTGTGGCTCATCAGCTGAGCACAGTCCTCAAGTGTCCATCAACATTATGTCCCACCTGAACATCACCCACGAGAGATTCGGCGAGATTCAGTTGAGCTTCCCATCAAAAACAAATCAGCAGGTATTTAATGGATATCTTATCACGAAGGGTGAGCACAGTCAGATCAATGAAAGAAACCCAATGGAACATATTGTCCAGCCAACCAATCAAATGGAAGACTGGCAGACTGCCAAGTAAAAATGACACTGACGAGTCAGAAGGGGAGAATGTAAGTGCTGAAAAGGAGTTATTCGAGTTAATCAAATGCGAAGAGTAGGGGCCACAAAGCAGCTGCATTCCAAGCTGATTAATCAAGTAAGGTGAGAAACATTCAGTAACCTACCAATTACGATAAACTTATTAGATACACCTTGTAAACCATAAAATCCCCAGTAGAACAATAGGGATTCTCCACCCAAACCCACATTTGCGGTGTATCCTACACTGGTGAGGAACGTGACAAAACTACCAACAGGCGAGTATACAACTAGTGCGGTCTGTAGCCTGATTGCTGTGTAAAGGCAAGGGCCCTGCAACGAGGCAACGCAAATCCATGAGATTAACCATCGGTTCTGGTTCTCCACATAGTGTTGGACTGCGGAATTATTTATGCCAATAAGTTGATGCACTAGTTAAGTCAAATCTACTTACCGGATTGTCCGTCGCACTGTTCATCTCAACAGTTAATATTTTTCGGACAAACTCGATGGTATCATAGACGATGCCATGAACTTGTGGGCAGCAACGGAGGGTGTAGGCATCCTGAACTCTGGAGCAGTAACGATGGCTTTCTGTACGAGCCGAGAGAGAAGCATGAGTATATTGAGTGCAGGAAAATAAATCTTACAACAAGCGCCAACACGTGAAAGCCAAAAGTAGATAAAACTCAGTTACCAAGACCTTAAGAATTACTGTTGGATTAAAGTGTGGGTGGGGACCAAAGTGGACTACTGTCGCAAATTATCCATCACCTATACGAGTTCGTAGTAAGGTGACACTGGCATCAAAGGTCAACTTTAATACCAAGAAGGGAGACATATTCACTGATTACTCAAAAAAGTTTACAGCGGCGATATGACCTATAAGTAGCTTTTGCTTATGATCAGTGACACCCTAGGGGACTCGCTTCACATAAATCTTACGTATCAGTTTGGCTACTTTCACAAGTCAGTTATACGATGGTTTGATTCAACACCTAAAATATCGAGAAATGGATTTTTAAGAATTCCCCATTTCCTGCGCTTGTCAGCGTGCCTAAAAGTGTCTCTGCATCAAACGATAGGGTGAAAAACAGGTGTTCTGGGCTGTGAAAAAAAACGTTAAACCATCTTAATCTTCTGCTAGATTATTCTTACTTGATGTTACTAATTACTCTGACCAATGAGTTACTGGGATTAATGAAATGCAAGTAAAATGGCCCTTGAAGAAGACCAGATGAGACGCACAGACGATTTCCCCTGACAATATTTTAGCCGTGGTCATAGTCCTCGAGATTTATGGTTAATTTATGCATGACAAATCTTTCTATAAGATGCAAATGGGCGCAGGGGAGATTTATATGGAAGTTTTTTCCAAAATAGATGCAGCTTTAAATATGACGTTTATGTCAGGAAATTGGGTCCAGAGAGGACCATTTGTGTAAGTCTTTTTTCTTTTTTGTAATATAGCTTCTGTATCCCTTAAAAGACTCTTTCATAATCGCTCCAAACTGTCTTAAAAAACAGTGTTTAGAACCAAATTTGAATTAATTCCGGGCGGTATCTCGCAGAATTACCAGATAAATACCCCCCTGAAACTTCCTTGTTTGTGTTTTGCACGAATAGGATATGTGATTAATATGAAATTCCATCGTGTTTACAAAACGGAGCTGGAAAAAAAGATGCCGGAACTTACCTGCCAACTCCGAGTGGTAAAGTTCGTTAGTTAACATCGATCGGATGCGTTTCGCTACCTTCCTTTGTCCTTCGTGTGGTCGAACTCTGTCAACATCTTGAAATGTAAAAAAGGATCAGCTTAGACCAACACAACCCCAGGCCACGCAACATCATTGAGTGTGAAGTAACTGGCTGGTTCTCACACACTCAGCAAAGAACATACAGGATCAGCTATAAGAGAGAACTGTTCATTCATTTCCCTTACTGCTCAATGAAGATCTTATTGCTAATTTTCTAGTTTAGATAATTTTCTACAGACTACCCTACTCAATATAGTACGGTATCCCTTTCGGCATTCTACTGTTTTAGAGGGACACTGAATTTCTTTATCACCGTATTTCTCTATACGAAAGCACCCCGCGGAAAGTTGGTACTGAAATTTCCACAAAATCTTTTCTCTGAACGTCTATGACTGCACTATCTCAGGCATAGTTTTCAGTTTCCTGTTGGCTTGGCGTCTGTGCCAAAGGCCTGTTCCTGATAGTTGGTCTGCTCGCCGAGCTTGGCAACTGGGTTTCAGATGTGTCACCGACATCGTCAGTTCAAGGTTGATTTGATGAACTACGCTTCTTCCAAACAGTACCGCCGAGCTTGGAACTGGGTTTCAGATGTGTCACCGACATCGTCAGTTCAAGGTTGATTTGATGAACTACGCTTCTTCCAAACAGTACCGGATAATTCTTATGTGATTGGTCATTCACGAGGTGACTTTCAGGCAGGTTGATTGGTCAAATTGGAATCTCGGTCGCGTTACGGTCTCATTTTCTCTCATTTGTTTGGTCAGTTGAATGCATTCAGTCCACACATGTCGCATACTAAGTGGAGCTTTATTCCTGCTTTTGTGATCCATAACTCATGATCATGGGCTGTTACAAGTAATGCAGTACCCTGCTGCCCTTGTCAGCAGATTTCAGCTATACTTTACAGAAGTGTACCGCAAAATTCTACGATGGCACAGGTATCATGCACTAAGGACGAAATCATTTAGACTATTTTAAAGTTATCACTGAACTGAAATAATGTTGTTCCATTATCAGTATTTTATTATCGATACTCCGTGACACAAGAACAAACTATGGAAAACGCTATCGGGAAATTTAATCCGGAAACACATCATACGTAGTCGCCTTTCCGTCGGTGAGTCAGCTTGTGTGGGATCAAATATCATGTGAGTATTTAAGGATTCAAGCGAGGGCAGAATTCTGTAGACGGATTATGGAAAATGGAACCCACGATCAATGGTAAGACTGCCTGGTCCAAGTGATTATGCGCTCACAAATTCAGATTTCACGACAAAACGAGAAATTTCAAAAGGTTGGTGCGCTTTCTAACCCAAAAGTTCCCTGGATTGACAGAACGTTCCTGAGCGAGACCTACACCGAGTTTAATTAGTGAGATGGAAATTCTTCCTTTACAGTCTTCGAGAAGGTGGAATGAATGTTCGTAACAAACCGCTTGCTGGATAGACCATCTACCAAGTTCATTTTCGAAGTCATTTCCATTCTTGACAAAGGTTGTCTGGAGTATTCTCGGAGTACTTACGAATGCTGCCTTTTTCAATCTCCAGTAGCTGTCAAAACAACGCCCAATATAAAAATGGTTCGCAATACTCGTGCTCCGTTATTTAACAGGCGCATTTCATGTTGTTAGCACGTTAGTTTCTCTGTTCATTCCTAGTAGAAAATGGTCTAGGTGCTTGAATAAAATACGCTCCTCAAAATCGCTACTCCGGGGTATAAACCAGAATGTACGTGACTTTCAACAGCCTTTCCTCAGTGATTTTTTTTTCGAAAAGTAATACGGCTCTTTCGATGTCTATCCTCCTTTTTACTGAGAAAATAACAAATCTAATAAGGAGAAGGTCTTTAAACTTGGATATACATGTGACATTGTTCTCATTCCTAAAGGTTTACAATAAAGGAAGTAATATCACCGAAGAATTTCACTGTCCTTCCACGGGAAGCTGTCACCAGTATAGCGCCAAAAGTACACGCGGACCTGGAGATGTTCTGTAAGGCAGCATCAGTGTTGAACATTGATATGTTGTCGATGATGATGAATGATGATGATGTTGATGATATATCAGGCTTCAACCAGATTCTAAATGCGCACCGGTTGTATAGTTATGTTATCATCGGCTCATGTTTATTTTTCTCTTTCTCCTCAACGTATGGACTTTAAAGTAAGCTTATTGTGGATGTAAGACAGTATTAATGCCGTTACTGCTGTCTAGGAGTGTGGTTATCGTTCTGAACCAAAAACTTCTTGCTTGGTAGAACTGCACACATGAATAGCCCATATGTGAAAACAATCGACATACGACTGGCGACAAGTGAAGACCAGTAGGATGAGCTTTTAGCATTGGAGAACAGACAATTAAGTATTGGAATGAACTCTCTATCTCGAAGGCAGGTAACGAGTACATTGCGTGCTAATCCAAAGCAACACAGCCAAAAGATAGCAACCATATTGTCCATCTCAGGCCCGTACAGATGTCAGATAGTTTCGTTCTATCTCCAACGCTATTGTACAGAAATCCTGAATCGCATACGGACGTTAACTTCTCTTATGGCATCCTACGCCACAAGCAGGACGAGAAACTGGTTTGCATTCACGATAATGACATTCGGATGCAATAAAAGACTGTTTTATCACGTATATAATGAGCATCGTTTTAAGATATAAGTGGAACCGCGAATGCCATATCCCTGGTGAACAGAGTACTACATAGATCGGGTAACACCTTTTCTATTGTCGGTTGGGACAACTGGCAAATGTTTGGATAATGTCTCGACAATGCGATTCCGAATGGTGCGTCATAACTGATATTCACTGAGGTCAAGTGCGGCTGACTTCGTAACATCCTAATAGCAGGATAGATTAATTGCTGGGGAAACAGACGAACAAGAGCGTTTCCCTCTGTTTTGCTTGAAAAGTTGAAAGATGCACGTCATGCTTCAGAGTCCACTTTATCATGACATGAGCTCATATTCTTCCGCTGTTTGCTCTTGAAAGACGTTTGCTGAATTAGCAAGGAGATCGTCAAGTAATACTCGAGAGTGAGCCGTTTAGGCATTAAGTTAAAGGCATTTCCAGCTATCAACTCTTAACCTGTGAAGGGAGTTCACAACTGTAAGGCTGTAACCCATCTGTTTCCAAATAACTACCGTTGGATCAATCTTATTCCGATAAGTGTGAGGTCAATTCAGCTAATTATCACCGTGGTGAAGACGAGAAATTGTTTTCGCTCCTTTTTGAGCTAAGTAACACTGCAAAGTTGACGTGGACCTCAGTGGAAAAATATGTATGAGACCAAATTATAAATGGTGCGCTTGTCTCCCGGAGTTAAAACCCAGAAGCAGTCAAGGTGGTTCGGCCGAGCGGCATTCCTGCCACTGTGCGTTAATTGATCGACCGTGGCAAAATTAGCTTGCATGTCAGTCAGATATAATGAGTGAAGCTTCCTACATTGCAAAGAATATGAATTGTCTGCGAGCTTTAACAAGAGTGAAACCGGAGTCTATTGCTTCTCTTCCACTTGGTGCAAAGTGCTCAATAACGTCCCCCAAGGATAAGGAAATTTCGGAAACAGAGTTCTCTCTGACCGTCCTTCACTGTAGTACGAAAGATTTGATGGCGTCCAGACAAATTCGAAAGTTGACTAGAAATATCCCAAAGGAAATCCTGTTCATTGAACCACCTTCCATCGTGGTCATTCGGTGCAGCGCAAGAGGGGAACTTTGTCTTGCTATATGTCCATACTGTTTGCCTCAAGGAATGTGCGCGAAAGATTTAGTAAACTTAAGATGGCTCCTTAGGGGTAAATAAACCCGTTTCACTGCCGAAGTATTCGCCTATCATTATTCAGTTGTGAGTCTACTGTAAGAACTCGAAACAGCCATGCTCTGTTCGTTTGGGTAGTATAGTTCTACGTAAAATGAAGCTCCAGTCCGCGTTTCCCAGCTAGTGTGTAAGTTATCCACGGCAAGGGAGTTTGTGACATCACCGGAATATTACATGCGTGGAAGGCTGCATGAGGCGTTACCTACCTGGATTCATAGCTGAAGCGGTTCCCTTGAGCACATCCAATGAGAGTGAAGCAATTATATCAGCCTGGCCAGCTATTTGTTCGGCTCGCACACATGCTAAAACCAAAAGGAGCTGCGTGTTATAGGCATCTTGGAGAGCTCGCATAAATAACAGATTTGAGGGATGAAAGTTCACTCGGTTTAAACATAGGGCACCATGTCTGGTTGGAAACACTAACATTCCTGGTGTAAGTGAATAACAAAGGAAGCCAGTAGGACAAGTGGATCGCGGAAAGCAGTCACGCAGGTTAAAAGAATCGCATCTTGTTAGTATATGGTACGTCACGATCTAGCTAGGCAGGTTAAGTTACAAACTGCTGCCGGAGTGTGACAGTAACATACAGATGCAGCAGTGTGACGTCATATAGTAACTTCAGCGATGTCTTCCAGTACTCAGAAACCACTAAACTTTATCTACATTATAAAATGAACAATTGAGACCGGAAAGTTTCATACCCTTGTTGTTGCAGATAATTTGTCGATTATTGAGCAGTTTTCACATTAACGCCAATTTGGATATGAGAAACCATCTGAGGGATTGTCAGATAAGATACCAATTCACTCTATTGCTGAGTCAGGATCTCACGTGATTCAGTACCGAAGTCAATAAAGATTTTCGACATTATCCATATGATACAGCATGGAAGTGGAACTCCATTGGGGTTTATTCACTGATGGACCTTGTCAAATGGTGATGAGGGGTTGCCTGTTCGGGATGTGAACAGTAATTTTCTGTTTCCATTGCCTTGAGAAAGTATAACTTTCTTGTTGTTATTGAGTAAATTGAAGATTTCATAAAATGAAGAATCATGCTATCGCTAAATTTACATGCTGACATCTTATACTTTTTACAACTCCTGTGACATTTCAATATGGCTTCCTACATTTTTGCCTGAACTTCTAATGGAATATGGGGTAACCCTGATGTGTTATAGTGTGAACAAGGTGAGCTAAAAAACACTTCGAGATGTGTTGAAGGCCAAAGCCTACTGCATGAGTGAATCACGGAAATTTAGTTACCTTGGAGCGTAGCATTGATTACACGCATGACATTAGCATACTTCTCAAGGGCAAATCTCCAGCTGTCATCCAATCCAAAACACTGTATAGTAATCGAAAAAGCCAACCATTCAGCGAAATGCCGGAAGTTTTACGTGGCACAAATCTAGTACACATTTCGTCATGCCAACCATTCAACGGTGAATTCCATTCAAAAGACCAAGGCGAACCTTATAATGGTTCGAAAATGAGTGGCCAACATGGTTATAGATTAAAGTCAATCGATGCAATGCAGCTGGGCAACCTTCAACATATGGGTCGCATACCAAAATGATTTTCTCGACCCAGCAAGACAAACTATCACTTCAGTATATAGTTTTCCGCCCACAGTTATTGCATTATATATATATATAATACAGTTTGATAACTACACAGATGTTAGTGTTAGCAAAATTCAATCCAAACATTGAATGATAATGTTTATCAGTCCACCACAAACGACTTATGATCCACTGACCTTGGGCTCCAATCGAGGTGATCAGCTGTGTTCCATTGATGAGACATAAACCCTGGAATAAAGTAATATATTGAAGAAAGTGTTGGAAAACGAAAAAATGAACCAAACTTCCGATATTCATTATAGTGGCGAGAAAATAGCCTATCAAGTGGCCGCCTTATAAGCATTCAGCCATCCTGTTCATATGAAACACAGTTTTATGGTGAACAGGAGTTTTTTTTACCAATCCTGACGAATTCATAGAAATGCTAGTCTTAAGTATTTGTTCTAATATTTTTGTACGTTTAGCTCACCGAAACTGGAGCTTCATTTAATTTGCACCCAGTTGTTCGTACGTTTTTATTTTGCTTCAAACTGTAAATACAAAGTTCATAGTTATGAAATCGCATCCTTGCGTCGAAGGATGATGACCATGTGGTTTCGATATTTGCAGTAGTGTGACTAGGTTTCATCTAGCAGTTGGTCGATCGATTAGAAACCACTTCCAGCCACACATCGCATAACACATAACCCCGCCCAAAAAACCCAACTGATTCAGGTTCGGTCTGTTCATCACCCATTTTCAAACCACAGAAAAATAGTTGAAGCTCAGATTCATGGCTTTCCTTGATGGGAATTACTACTGTACGGGCTGGTGGTCATTACTAATCGCAGCGATTATCGGCCCCGTCCAGTGAAGCGTTAGAGTTAGTAGTGGCGATATTGGCCTACGCCTAAAGCAAGGATACACTACAGCTGCTGATGACTGCGAGAACTCTGCAGCATTGACGAGTCGATCAGTCAACTCAAAATTTATTATCCATTACTTAAGGAATGGTCTAACACCCACGTTTCGCAAGCGGAAGCATGATGGGGAGTTGTTCAGTACGTATTCTAGTGCATTGCCGAAGGAATGAATCTAAGCACAACGTAGAACATGTTGTGAAACTATATTTCAGACCCGGGTTTCTTAGCTTAGATCAAGCGAAGTCCATTTCAACCCACATACACCGTGCGCACACTTGAGGTCAGCGACCATTTGACTTTGTGACTGAGGATCTGAACTTTGAACCTGAAGATCATCCACTCGAATCAAGCTGTATCCACTTGATTAGTTCCACTCGGGATCATTTGCGAAGTAGATCGCTTTTCTGAAATTGGTCACTTTTGCTTCATTATCTTAAAGGATGTAAACTCTTGGCTTGGCAATTTTTTGATATCGAAGACAATGGAAAGTTGGGAGTAGCTCTGAGCATCCACTGGTAGTCAAATTCTCAACAAGTTCCGATCAACCAACCTAGCTGGATCCTCGATTAGATACAAAAAAATGTATTGGGCATCTCAAGATAGATGGCACAGGGTGACTCATTTCTAATTCCAAAATATTTGCATTGGGTTTTCATCAGCTGTGTTCTTGTACTTTACTGCTTATTTATGACGAACGTACCTCTTTGGGCTTTAGGTCCAACGGTACCAGACCATTCGCGACTAGTGCCTGTAGCAAGAAAGATACCACAAAAGCTGGATTGCAAAGTATAGCAAGGCTAACACACACGAACGGATGTGACTAAGGTAAACTGTCTGGCTTATTCATTAGACCAAAACAACTACTCACCCGATTGCGCAGTAACACAATTTCAGACCTAAAGATAGCATAGGTGAGGGAAGAAAACTGCGAGTTTGGCAGCCTTACTTTAAGTTTGAGATTTTCCATTGATATATCATGGTGGATTTATTAATACCCAGCGGTCTCTATTCACTAAGTTTAAGTTGTGTGCTGCAGCAAATGCTGCAATGCTGCTCGACAGAATGGAACAAGTCAATCAGTGGGCTGCAGGTAAGAAAACAACCAACGAGAAGGTAAGACACCAGTGATTAGCAGAAATGTCACTCATCCCTTTGTTTCAGATGAAGTAATGTATCAAAATTCACTCAGAAAATATTCCATTTGAAAGGGAATATAACAAGAAACAGCTGAACAGCTGACGAAGAAAATAGGCTGCCTAGAATTCAAAACCAGCTGCAGCTAGTAAAAATTCCAGCAAACGCAATCGAACTCAGTGGAACAGCTTTTACCACGAGCAGATGTGGTCGATGATTGACATCAGAGCAAAGCAAAGTAAGCAGTAGACTATCGCCCAGAAGCTATTTTCAAGCTGTGCCTGAGTATTCGCATGTCGGCATCTTAGGTTTCGGTAGATTCACCATCATTTTTGTCGAAGTCATGAAATCAATGCAAATGTACTCCACCAGACTTACGTCTTTGGCAGTCGTCCAACCGGTAACTGGACTCCACATGCGACCCTCACCGATAAGTCCGAGGGCAAGATGCGAGAGAGGTGCCAGGTCCCCCGATGCTCCAACTGATCCCTGTTCTGGTACCCAAGGTAAGCAGGAAGCTGAAGAACGATTGCAAGCAGTTTTCAGCTACCAGGCAGCTAGCCAGAATATCATCATATTATAGGTGTATTTTAGCTCTTACTTAAGGAAACAGAAATTTGTTAACACTACCTATCAAACAGATTCACTTACCAATGCCAGTGCACCAGTGATTTCGACAGAATACACTTCACTTTGTCAAACGTTTTCGGTGAGGGTAATTCCCACAACAACGCGACACACGCTAGTGGATTGGATTTGGCAGTGAAAAAGTCCCAATTTAGCAGTTGGGTGCCTTCAGAACAAGTGCCTGCTTAATTACAACAGATTTCAAGTCATGAATCCACAGGTGTAATATGTGACCGGATATTTGCGTCTGCACGTCAACAACCTTATCACACGGCTGATTTAGCATTGGAATTGATAGAAACTTCTTGCTGAGTTTTAGTCATTCCTGCTATTCCCACTCGGTGCTCTTCGGGATATGATTACATCTTTGTACATGACTTGGTATTCACAAGATCCACAATGATGATAGAGGAGGATCCTCGTGACTATTCGCCAATGGTCAGTCGATGGCTAACTATATCGAGTCCAATTTGTCAACTTTGTTCGTATTAGGGTTAGACGAGGTTGATGATGTAGTAATAGTTACATTTGATTCCATAATACAGAAAATTTCATTGCGTGACATGCATGCTGGTAATGCTCTGACACCAGCTTGAAGTAATGGTGAGTTTTTGAGGATCTTGCAGTTTCCAACTTAACTTCGGAATCGATTGCGAGACAAGCCTGCTTTTGACCACCATACTTACCGTTATAGATGTCGATCATTCGCTGCAGAGTTTCCAGTGAAATACCGCTGTAACCTTTCGCCAGTACGTTCACCCGCAGAGCAAATAACATGCGAGTGGCCATGAGTCCGATCCTGTTTCCGACCCCAGCAGCATGTGAACGAATGAGCGAAATTTGGAGTTCTCTGCTCAAAATATGCAAAGAACAATTACACATAAAACGAAATTCGTTTGTAAATAAGTGTATTCCACAAACACACCGGTTAATCGTAACATAAAAACGGAATTATCAGTTTCTCTAACGGATCATAACCCTCATCTCGCCCATTAGAAAAACAAGACAAAAAAATGGACACGAGATTGCGCTTTACCAGCTCCTTCGGATACACTGGTTTTTGTGTCAGATTTATGAAGATTTCATTTGATCTCGAGGGTTTTCTGTGAAGTTTCACGAGCTTTTAAGGGGGCTACAATCATGCAAGGATCACTATTTCACAAATCGGAAATTTTAGATATTCATCATCACCAACCCAACAACTGTATAGCAAATCAAGTCTGAAAAAATTGAAAAGAATCTAGAGGAAGAGGTCAATCATTACCCAGAGAAGTCGAACGCATAACTTTTCAAAGCATTCCCGCAATGGCAAGAAGCTTTCGTTGACGCGTAGGCAGACCAAAGTATTGTCAGCTGGACTAGAATTAAAGCAGAAATCTACGGAGATATGCTCAGCATGGGTAGAAAATGGCTGATTAGTTTACTGAGGGTCAGCAGCAGTCGCGATGGATGGAAACCCAGAACAGCGGAGAATTAGCACAGTACTCTCACACAGCCCGGAGTTTTCATCGACCTTAAACCCAGAAAGCGGAGAATTAGCACAGTACTCTCACACAGCCCGGAGTTTTCATCGACCTTACGAGTAGCATGGAAGTCTACCTAAATATCTTAAATGTCTTCCAAATTGGAATAGGAAGCGGCCTCTATGAAGCATATTCAGTTGAAGTACATTAAAAAATAAAGAATTGGATGGATTTAAAACAGCCTTGCTTATCAAATTGGGAAGGAATCCACTACGCAGCCGAATGATCGTCCGGTCTCTTGTACATGAGAGTTCCAAAGATCTTTGTAAGTTACAACAATATGACAATCTCCGGGTAAAATTGCATATGTAAGTGTGTACAACTCTGAATGTATATCTGTCTTACATCAGGTAGTATGTTTTGGCAAACGTTGGTAGTTGACCAAAGAATTTCAGGCCTCCATATTGCGTGAAACCCATATAAAATTCTGTGGTTAATTACTATAAGCCAAGTAATCCAGTGAAACATAAGAGCACGAAAGCAAAGTGAAAAAATAGGTTGGTTTGGGGGGCAGTTAAATTACCTACCTCAGTGAACAAACAAACGACCGAGAAAGACCCTATTAGGCTGTGTGCACTCAGGACCATAATACGGTTGTTTTTCATACTGCTAAACAGAGTTGAGATCAAATGAATTCTACCTAGAGGTATTTGAAGTGTATAGTGCTAGGCTCGTTTCAAGTAAGACAAGAGCTAGCATTCGTCAAGCTGCCGCTTGAAGTCGGTAATGCTAAAAAATAACCTATTTTTAAGAAAATATTGAGCCAGGTTCTTTTGCAACAACTAAGTGATTCTTTCAGCCGGCTGAAATCTCTAGTTCTACAGAAGGAAATCCATGGTAGTAAAAAATTCGGCGAAACATGTATCGTACCTACTTTTAACCGGAGAGGGTTTTCTGGGTACTTTTACTCTATTGTAAATGACATTTTCTTCCAGATCAGCAGATCTGGTTATGAAATACTCACCTTAGTTTTGACTTGTCTACCACGGTGGAGGCGAACATTCCAAAACCGGTGTTTATTCCATAAGCAACTGAGAAGAATGAAACAAAGTTACTCATGAATAGACTGAGTAAATTATTTTACCTTTGTTTGAGTCTATTAGGTCCTCAACCACTTTCCTTGCATCCTTAACACGCTTGATTGATTCTTCACTCAACTGAAATTAAAGAACGGATTGTAAGTTGTGTTTGGAAAGAAGAAAAGCTGTGAGCATCGAGACCTGAAGATTTTTGCTGAATCGTTCTTCGTATGATACAGTGAACAGGAGTCTATTCAAACTCTGCGTCTTCTAAGTTTATTTTATTTAGATGCAGAAAGTAACTATGTGTAAGTAATAAGCAGCAGGTTGTGATAAATTGGCACACTGATTAGTAATATCTACGGTTGTGTTGCTGTTTGCTCTGCAAGCTGGACTTTTAAGTTACGCGACAACAGAAAGGTAGTCACAGAGTGGTAGAATATGTATGTGGCAGAGAGTGTTTCCCAGCTAGCACTAACAGTGATTATGGACGGTGAAAAATGCATGTGGAAGCAAGTTTAAGACAGACTGAGATGAATTTAGTAATTCTATAAGCCTATATCTCCAACTCACTGATTTTTTTGTTTCTGAATCCGTAAGAAAAGTTAAACGTCAATAAACTTCCATACCGTTGTCTTTTGGCTTCTCTATTTTACTTTTATCAAGTCAAACGACCTGAAAAAGTATCAAATTTGAAGCTACTGGTCAAATGCTATGGATGGACTTATCAATGGGAAAATTATGGTAAAAGAAACAAAATTTTGCTTGTGAATGACTTTTGAGAATCGTAATGGTACTTGGCGATTAAAGTAAACATGAAGTTACGAAAAATGGAGCAGAATTTCTTGTAAACTCACAAATCGCTCCACCTCCTCCTACGTACACTGAGGAGAGTGACAGTGGATAATAGCCAATGATTCCTTTCATTAGGTTACCTCAAACGAGGCTAAAAACATGCAGCATTCGTCATCAAACGCGTGACTCCTAATCTTTCCTGGCGTACGCATGTGGAATCCGTCTTCGGTGTCGTCTTACTTTTAAGTTTGTACTTATACAGAGTCTTTTATATCGATCTTACTGTTCCCTAGTACTCTAATCATCTCAGAATTCTTTGTGCAGTTCGCTTGATCCCTAAAATCGGCATCCAACGGCGGTAGTTAGGCAGACACTGCCTTCTCTGTATTCATAATTCCTGACTTGCGAAATTCCACTAGACAAAACTCTTCCGTGCATGGTGATATATTCAAGACAATCCCAACATCCTACATGTGTCTTTTTTCTAACCACTTTTGCCCAAGCGTCATTTACTCTAACTCTGCTTGGTTGATTGAAGAAAACTAGTGAACTGGTTCTCTCCAGAGAACATGACTTCCCTCGACAGGCAGTGCGGTAAGCATTGAGATGTGACGGCTCATATGCCCTTGGTATGACACACTACTTCAATACTCTTTGACTGCCCACAAACGTAGATTTTTTTATCAGTAAAATAAAAGTAGAATATAGAACCAGCTGAAAGAGTAGGTGGTATCTAAGCGGCGCGTTCAGCTGCGGAATATCATAAACGTGAGATTCAGCTGCGAGTCACCTGAGTCTAACCTAATCACCATTGACAGTTCGGAAATTCAAGTGTTCTGTTTGCTCCCTCCTTTCCCAGGATTCATTCATCACTTCGTCATACGTCTCCATTGATGCGTGGTGTTTACCAATTAATGACCTATCAATGGTTCGGCCATGAACACTGAAAACTACTGAAGATGATGAAGTGTAAGTGTAGACAATTCCTGATAGCTGAGAGCTTAAATCCTTCTCAACATATATGGAGCTAGTGCGTCAAGTGCGTCAAGTGCGTCGATTGCACTTTACACTTCTAGTTACTTGACGCCCAAAATACTGTACGAATTCGTCTAGTTAAACAATGTGGTATCAGTCCAACAGTGCTTGTGCAGAGGATGGGAGGTGACCTTTATACATTGTCACCTCACTCTCGACTTCAGCCTGAATCATCATCTTTAGTTTGCTGCCGAAATATGCACGGAGGTAACAAGTAACGCACAGAAGAGGTCCACGTGGTATTTAAGTAAACCTAACTCATTAGCCAATTCATTAGCTAGATTTTGCTTCATTTTTCCAATTTGTGTAGAAGAATTCCACATTAAAATTAGTTTGATTTTGTTTCCTTTTCATTAAAGTTAAGAAGGCCAACTGAATGGATTCATACCTGTTTATTGTAGAAAACTGATGAATATGTCACCAAATTCAGCTCACCTTTATCCTGAACTGGCCCCTTCCGAGTGCAACGAGAAGTTCAGGCGTCAGACTTTCACCGTCGATTTCTAGGTACTAAAAAATAAGATTTAGTAGCTAGATCTCATCCGTCTTGTTAATGCGCTCCACCACTCTGAATTACGCTATTCGACTGAGCTTTTCGGAAATCCACAAGTGTAACAAATATCAAGGTACAATATGTCTTTACGCGGCAAAACCTGTAAGTAGTGTTGACATATTGAATGGATAGCAAACAAAGACGGCTCGAATGGTCTTATTTAAGGGTGTCTGAAGGAACCAACTAAAACGGATCTTATGAGAATACGCTACTAAACGTATTCTTGAATCAGGTCTCAATACACCGAATCATTGGAACTAGTGAGTTAATAAAATGACTTTTCCTGAAAGTGCCAAGTAAAAGGCAGGCATTAGGTTAAGGACCACTTTTGTTAACTCCAGGATCAGCACTGTAAAGTTAGTATTACCGACTCGCAAGTACCGACTTCAGGGATCCATAGAAGTTTTCATTTTAATCTGTCAATACTATAACGCTTTGCTATGGACACATGAGAAGCGGGATTGACGTCACGTATAGACGAATGATAACGCTATCAATCAATCGCTTGTAATGTTTTTTTTTTCAAACTCCCAGAAGGTGCTCGAAAAAACCTCAGTTTGAGAGAGCGGGTGCGGGGCCATAATTATTCGAGTCTGACGATTTTGAAAAAGTATGCAGGTACGTTTCCTGAGCTTTTCGTTAACCTTCTGAATCAGATTACTTTGTCTGGATTGCTTATTGTTTCCACTCAGGTCGACATGACCAGATAGAAACAACCGATTTCCCTTCCCTCCCGAAGTTATACTGACCATAGAACCATCCATAACACCAACTGAGTCAGTTCAATGGGTTTGTAAACTGCGTCTATCTGGCCCTACGGTACAGATTATCAAGTCTGTGGGGCAGCTAAAAACCTGTTTAATTTGCCCTATTAGAATATTTTCCACTCGTCAGTCAAACAATTGTATATTTTGTCCAATAGTGGTAAGTATTCACAGCTTGCCCTTGAGATGTAAAAAAGCATGTTTAATATGAGGATGTATAAAGACGTACTACAATATCTTGCGTATTAACCCAGCTGAAACCTGAGACAGTCCTCCAAATGCACAGTTGATTTGTGGTAACAAAAGTTGGGTGGCCCTTTTGAGTCTCCCGTCTTCACATCATTTTTTTCCGAGCTGATAATGGTTTGGATAGTCTGTGCGCGCATCACTAGAGTCAACCGAGAGAATGTGCCAGGTCCGCGCGCATTTCACAGATACAATTTAATGTTCTTTGATAGTTGAACTTCCTACGCATCGAACACACATTACAAGTGCCGGACGAGTAATCCAAACAGTGTAAGCAATCGAATGAAGCGAAATCATATGGTCATATGCAGCTCACACGCATTCAACCGGTGGTTTGAGTTCCTACCTCCCCTCACATTGAAAGTGTGTATTACGGGTACTGGACTAAGAAAGCACCCAAGTGATTACCCCACTTACAAACCACAGACCGTTCATATTTCACGCAGAGTTGCTTGACTGAATATTTCTGTGTATTAGCTGCAGGCGGATATATTTAACTTAATCGTCCATTCAGCTGTCCTAGTCAACACTCTGGAAGCTCCTGTGACCGTGCGAATATTGTACCGTTAGACTGAGAAAAAAAACGAAAACCATAGTGCCCGTCTGTTTAACACTGCTATCGTCGACCAGACTGAATCCAGCACAGACATCCGTATTCACACTTCTGGGGCAATTCCACTGAGTTTAAACATGCTTCCTCAGTGTCTTCACTTTGTACAGCACTTTTCACGGTTAAGGGCGTACATGGGCTGGTGTTGTGAGTACACGCCAGCGATGAATCCATCCAGTATTCAAATGATTTGTTGTCTGATTTTAAACTTTGTCCTCCCTTGATTTAATGATAATGCGGTTACTTGTTTTGTTCGACCTGAGCCAGCCGTTGCTAGTTCGTGACCGACGCTTGGTCGATTTTCAGCCGCATTGGGGTAATGCAGATCGGCTAAGAAGGTCGTGCTATTTTTAGCGGTAACTACCGGGATCACAGAATTCTAACATGGAATCACATGAGTTGTGATGGCTACATTTGGTCGACAGTTCCAACATAAGGAATACATGCATCTGGTGAGCGACACAAGAGCTGGAACTAGCATTTGAATATAGATGAGTTCCGACTGTCTTGCCAAAAGATCAGCATTTTCGCACTCAGAGGAATGGGCTACCTAGAAAGTGACCTTAGAGGGAAATTCTTTTCAGGCAAGAGGCGTACTGGTTTACTTTGTCGAAACGGATATTCGTGAAATTTTCCGGCAGGTACAAACAAGACTCACGTCAACCACCACTGTCTTGCCTCTGAGGTTGTGTTACGTCAAACCCATTTTTAACACTGGTACATGAATGCAGTCATTTGAGGTCGAAGAACAGATTATAAAACGTCTATTTGTAGCAGAAATGTCCGATGACCCCTTGTTCTGAAGTGTTCGAAATACATATGCCAGATTTCTCTCCGTTTCAGTCTACAGAATAGAGTGTCCACCGAAATGCAGTTATAAGCAGTTATAATGCAGTGTTGTATGACAAATGCAGCGAAGTATTTTGGCACGCAGCCTGAAAGTACCACTTGGAATAGGTGATGTTTTCACATATTGAAGCCCCTCTCCTAGACGATAGTTAGATGTCCCTGAGGGTGTACTAACAGCGTTCGTTGGAAATATTACAAAACTCGAGTGTTATAGCAAGAAATTTTCCCAAGTGTGATGCGAAATTTATAATGCCAAGTACCTACTGGGAGGAAGGAAATTGAATGCAAGCATTCTGGCGATATGTTGAAGAAAAGAAGCGTTCAGATGTAGCACCCATCTAGTGCCTAGCTGCCATGCCACCCGAAGGAAGCACGAGGGCTAGGATACTGCCAGGTTGCCCAAGCCTAGACAGGGAAAGTCGAGTGGCGGAGGTCGGATTCGAACCATGAACCTTCCGGTCAGTAAATTCGCGCTCTAACCACTTGGGCCATCTCGCCCTCTGGCGATATGTTAATCGGCCACTGTCTGAATTTTTGTAACAACTCGCACCGAGAACATCATTAAAACATGCGATGAGATTGTAATTTATCAGCTGAGGTATCTCCAACTCGGAAACACTGGTGCATCCAAGCCTCACCATTGCCCAACCCTTGACACACCTATGCTGCTCGGGGTAGATCTCGATTGTTAACATAGCTACGATTTGAATGGAAAGAAGACAGCTGCAAGCTGGCCACGATCTACAGACTTAGATTACGACGCTGTTGTTCCATTGCAGTCCGTACAACGCTAAATCAGCCGAGCTTGCCAAACAAAATGATTGCAAATACCAGCAGGGATTTAACTTAACCAGCTACCATTTGCAACAGATTCTGCTCCAAAATCGCAGCTCACAATATTATCGTAATTCACTTGTCACTCGCTTTACTTCAGCACAGTGAATTTGTTTAAAAATATATGCGACTAGCTTTTGAAACGAAATAATCAGCAAATGCCCTTTCCGTGTAAAGTTATTTTCCGAGACTGTTTTTGCGCTACTTACACAATTTCACCACAATCCTTCGTGGTTTCCGTGTGATTTATTTCCGTTTGCCACTCCTACGACACAATACCCGAGACACTTATTCCAAAGACTGTTTGATATAAAACAATTATACAGCCAGCAGTGTCTGTGGAGCAAAGGTGTCCCCCTTAAATCCTTGAACCTCATTAAGGCGCTGTACGCCAACTCCCGCGTCCGTGTAAAGGTCTACCGGAAGCTTTCTCCTAAGTTCACCACATCAAGTGGTGTCCGACAGGGCTGACCTCTTTCACCTTTCCTCTTCAACTTCGTCATCGATACGATCATGGAAGACGCACTACCAGCCTCTAATGCCTATGGGGTCGAAGTGCTCGCTGGGCCTCCGCTCACAGACATCGAGTACGCAGACGACATGGCTCTTCTAGGATCTGACCCCGTGGCAACGCAAACAATACTAAATAATCTAAATAATTCTGCCTCGCGGTTTGGTATGCGCTTCACACCTGCAAAGTGTAAAGTGCTACTGCAAGACTGGGTGGGCTCGAACCCTA
>NW_008751703.1:1187255-1200353 GCF_000715545.1 Opisthorchis viverrini | reverse complement strand
CCAACCTATTGGCTTAAATGTTTGCCCCCCTTCCCACCCCCCCCCCCCACCCCAGTTGACAGCCCACTGACGGTGCTGGATTTATGCACCAATTTATCAGCCCCCGCTTACAATGCGCAGCTACCTACCCCTCCCCCCAAAACCATTGGTGAATGAAACTGCGGCAGCTACAACCACTGTACGACGAGTACGCGGTTATTACAGCTGACAACGATGATGATGATGACAGCCAGCATAATTAATGCATGTATTTCCATTACCACTTTACGTGAAATACTCGTAACTGAACCTGTGTCTAAGATCACAGTTCGAACGATATTAAAACTCGTATGTGTTATCACTTGCGCAGAACTGTTACGCAGCCAGACTAAAGAAGAATATAACAATACTGGCTACGCACTTTGCATACTTTTCAACGTGTATGATGGGGCACATCGAGTGAAACAGGCAATGAAGGAACCATTCACCAGGAGGAAATGCATTCGCAGTTGAATAGACAAAAAACAACGGCGCAGGTCAGTTGGGCACATGTTCCTTACATAACGTTCTTTCTCGTGGAGAAAAACGTTCATGGTACGGCACAAAACGAGGGTTGATAATAAGTCCAGTTGAGCTTGGGCGGAAATGAAAAGATGGTATCTTAAGTGACCTGAGCGAGAAGACAGTCGCCTTTTTGACGTCAGCTTCTTGCTCAAGATCGTCTTCAACTAGAAAACCGGAGCGGATGTATTGTTGGAATGCTGGAAATAAAATTCTGTCTTGTGTCGGATACACATTTAATTGGCATGGTACTTCCAGGTTAACTCCGCAACTTGAACTTCATGCAAAATGTTTCCGGTTCGCCACTAAACTACCCCACCTACTCGAAAAGCAGGTACCAGAAGGAAAGTAAAAACATTGAAGCAGGAACCTAATGGAAATGTGAAAAATATGCATTCCAAGAAGTAACCATATTCATGTTAACTAAACACAGGGGTAGAAAGCACATGCTTCCTCTGAGATGTCAGCAGACCAATGCAAAACACTTCTGAAGGTGAAATGAAATTCTAATGGACACCAGAGACTTTTGTCACCCTAGTGAACTTGTCGATTGAAGTCTGGTATGATTATGAAGTCGGTTTTGTCTAGGCCTATGAAGGAAGGCTAATTGTCTGGACCAGAGAAGTTTAGTGCTGGAACATGGTTCTTTTTGCAAAAAGTGTAAGATGACGCGATATTATAACGTCTGCTCTTGCGGTCAACGACGATGTCGACCGGGAAGGATGTAAGAATAAAAGGTGTAAGATGTAAGATTAAAAGAGCTGTGCATCCTAGCCACCAACAACAATGCACTTCCTGCCTCTTTGTGCAGCGAATACGTAATTACTACGGACTGGTTGTGGCATTTATAGGGCGCCTAATTGGTCATCGGTTGAGTCACCGAAGCTCTTCGAGCTCTGACAAACTGCATCGGTCGTTCGTGTCCCCGATGGAGATCACTGAGATATCACCAGCAAAGAATGATTCTGCATAGGCGACTGAAGACAGTTGTTCACTATTTCCTCTGGCCGAAACGCATCCTTCAGTCGAGCTAAGGGACTGATGGAGCAGTAGTGAGGAACATGCACCAACGTACTGATTGCTGGGTTTAATAATCAAGGAGTCGGTTTCATGAACATCCCCCACCTGTCACCACTATTCGTTTTGAGGAAGATATTTTCCAGTTCGTGTCCATGAACCTCCCCGTAATTACGCAGGATCTGCACTGGAGACAGGCACAACAGGGTCTTTTAGAACTGGTAGGACACATGATGAAGACCGGTTCTCCACTTAACTGTTCAAAGCTGGAGATGAAGCTCTGCCTCATCAACTGATTGATGAGATCACGAAGCAAGGAAACGGAGCGGTCAGCCGGTCCAGGCTAATAATTACAACGGTGTACAAAAGGGTCTTTGAGGGTTTGTCCAAAACACGGACGAATCAGTCTTTATAGTTGACAATCTTGTTGACCCCATCTTCTGCCAACTGGACCATGATGATCACGCTGGATTTCGCAATGACCAATGCTCAAAATCACGGTAACTGCCACAGCACGTTCGTGCACACAAGCGTGCATCCGAGCAGCCGAATCCACAGGGATAATCCTCCTACCGAGCGGCTAAACTCATGAACTGATCCTGGAAGTTTTTCACGAGGGAATGGAGTGGGGCAAAATCTACATGGAGCTCTTATGCACTCTCTTTATTCCCGTTTCCATTTTATACAACCGTCCATGATACTCTGGTTACAGTGCTTTCCATCATCATGAGAGGTGTGAACTTTCCACCCGTAAGCGGGACTGCAAACCATGACCATACAGACGATATCACTATGTCCTGTAGTCTATGAAGGCCACGATCACCTTTTTGTGAACGGAGGTAAACTGCCGTAAAATGCATGCGTAATCATAATACAAATTGATTACATAGATCTGGTCAGGGCCTCCGATTGTGATTTGCATCACAGACAAAAAATTGCAATCGTTGATAAACTAATCCACCTGGGAAAACGAATAGCTCCTGAAAACCTGAGGGTCAGAAATGCGTTAAGAAACCATCGTCTCATGTGCTGGTATCATTGTATCAGCCTTTTTTCTGAAAGGACGTACGTATAACGCATGAGTCTGCTCAACACTTCTGTACTGATCTGGGGGATTAAAGATACTCGCCACTCCCTTTGCTTGATAGTGGAGGATTTCAAGGTAGCTCGTGCGTCTAATGAGAACAGCGTGTTATCAACTTACATGTATGATGGCTAGTTCTCCGTGGATTTGACCGATGGGACTTACCTATACTGATTCTACTGGTTTGGTTAGGATGGTGCCCGACAGCTTCCATTGTATCGCCTATTTACACTTTGTGAACAATGCTAGAAGGTTCAACTAGGTGGCAAAGAATAAAGTTCACAGTCACACTGTTCTCGCTTAGTGTTTGCGGCTCTAAACTTTGGCAGTTATTGCCAGAGGTAGTCCTTGGTGGAGCACGGACGCCAAAAATTTTAAGCTAATTAGCTTTTTCTCATTCTTCTCCAGACAATCTTTATGTGGTGTACTGCAAGCTATAATTACTTTTCTGGGCTGTGCGCCACAAACACATTGCCACATTCGCCACTTTTCCGAAGTGGACACTACCCAGCTGAACGAATTTGTTGAGCATGTAGAACACGCGTCTGAGACAGTGCTAAACATATACTTTTCACGCAGCGAGTTGCGCAATGTATGTTGCCTAAGGCATAGTAACGAAGCTACATGGAGGGGAGAATAGTTTCTAGAGTGACAACGATGGAAACGTTTGACGTACATATACATGTGGATGGTTGTCCGACAGCTTTCACAGATAAATGGACACAAGCCACTTGTGATATGATCCCATAAACTGACCAGTATATGGTGAAATCGATGAACAAAAGGTGATGTGTATCACCTAATGAGACTGAGAGCGCAAGTATAAGCGCAATCATCACTGTATATGACCTAAACCATCGCTACTACTTAGAATGGTTAATTAGCGAACTAGCCGCCGTCGGCTTCCCAGCATATAAGTTCCTTTCCTCTGCCAAGTGTTTCAAATGCGCCAACCATCCCGTGGATCTTTGAGTAATCGTCTCTTACTTTCTGCAGTTTATTGCACATTTCACCTCATAACAATTTGTTTATTGCCTGATGTGATAAAATGCCTATTTGCGCAGTAGAAAAGACCGCATCATGCAAATGATAGCTGTGCTTTTAGACATAACTCGCCTAATATTTGGCAGTATCAATATCAGTGTAGTCAGATTTGTCAACAGTGAGCTCCTGTCACTAGGCCTATTGATAACAATGTTAAACTAATATGGTAGACACAGTTGGCAATCCAAGGATATTACAGCGGCAAAATGTGAACGATGATAACTATTTTTTCACCAGTGGATTTGATTAGCAGTGAGGGCTATTCTTTTGCTTTGAGGTACTAACCAGTACAATATATGCCTTATGTTATGCTTTTCAGGCCATCTTACTACCACCTTTATTCGATCCAGACAGTTTGTTTTGCACATAATGGAGTGATCATATCGAATAAACAGAAAATTCACTGAAAATATTCATAACTTTGAAGCCGAAGAAATGAACTGAACGTCCAAATTATTTCATAAGTGAATCCGAGATGTCACACGATCGGCAGAGAATACCTGGTTTACTGAAATAATCGGACGTATATGAGTGTTTGTTTGCTTTGCCTAATGGACCGACTGAATGTCGGGCAGTACAAAACAGACAGCGGAATCATATGAATAAATCGTTGCGACTACGTCAAAAAATAAGTAAATAAAGGTTTCAGCCCATATCAGGTCCATTTATTCATCACTTTCAGCTGCTCGCACGAAATTTCGTGGCATGAGTAGAAGACGAGTCAGTTCGGTTTTATTCGTCCGCCACCTATTTATCCTTACCTGAACTGGGACAACGAGGCTGACCTCTCGAATACTTCGTCAAATATCCACTGTGTTCAGGTTTATATATGACATGTCACACACTAGATTACTGAGGTATCAGATGAAGTGCATTTCTCCGGTGCGATCGGACATGATGGTGTTACCGAATCGGCAGAGACCATACATAAGTTCACCAGATGTGTCTAGGTCCTTACCATCTGAGCACACCAAGAGAGACATGTTAAGACTCTGAAAGTAGCTTATCGAACTACTTTTGGGAGCCCTTCATATAGGAAGGCTGTTATGTGTAAGACGCTGAATAGGTAATTGTAACATCAGTTTACATCATTCATCATAACAACCGGCTACGAGGCCTGATTTGAGTATGTGAATGCATTACAGGTACTTGGGGAACCCCATTCGTTGATACTGTTAAAAGATTTATGGGATTCCGTTTTACAAGTGAAGCAAACCTATACTGCGTATACCGACAATCCTAGATCGCCACGCGTCAACTCGGCCATCAGCTGCTGTGGTGTAAATCAACCAAACTAAAGATTTGTGAAAAGACCAAATGGTTCCCAAACTTTTCAGAAAACAATGGTTTCTCAATCGGTTCCAAACGTTTCGCGAATGATTACACACCCTTTCTCAACAACTCGTACGTAAACGAGTTATATGGACATGGAAACGACGTTTTTAGTGCTATTTGATTTAGGTATCGGAGCTAACAAAAGCGCCAAATCCATGGTCCTCTGGATAAAAAGGAATTGGTCATAAGGAACAAATACTTGATAAGTGAGACTAGTTTCCTGTGGAGATGACTACTGTAGTGAGGCAGCAATGTAACATGAAAACTGGATGATATACTCAACGCGTTGAAGCTTACCAAAGTCAAGTATCTCATGCAAATCTACCCGGGGGATATCGTGGGGTATAACAGACAGCGTGTATGTGCAGGGAACAGGCCTTTAGCGTCAGAGTGTCACATGATTCTGTTCCGACAAAGCCCATGTCGTGGCATTTTGGTGGGAACTCTCGACTGCAGATGCGAATCCGTTGGCCGCTGGATGCACTTGGATTATCACGTTTGTAACAAGTCAACGTGTTCAAACATGAGCAAGGTGATCGGTTTACCAGACGGGTAGAACGGCGGCCCAGTAACTGTCCTGTTTATGTCGGTCGGGTGGCCTACCTGCCAGGACTTCTCAGTCAATTGGTGCAATGGACGCTTGTCGATTGGCTAACCAGCATGTCAACACTTCCCAACTAGTCAGCTTTATCGACGCGTAAAACCGAGTGGACATGATCGCCTTGTTAGACGCCATAATACGTGTGATTTCAGGGTGATTTTGTTGTGTATTGGTGACATGCTTGTCTCGGATATTCACGTGTAGGGCCCCCAACGTAGCCAAGGATATCTACCGATGGTGAGACTCTGGTCCAGCGCTACCTTTCCTGGCTATGGACTAAACAAAACAACTGCGTCACGATGAGAGCAGGACTGTTCGAACGAGAGTAATGAGATTGCAATCTCTTCGCAACTAACTACAACTAACCATGCGACCAGTTAGGTGCGACTGATTCGCAACGTTCACAAGGAAGTGGTGTCACCTAATCTGCTCTGTCTCACAACTTAATTCCCACACAAGTTTCTGCGTTCACCCTCTTGGTTGTTGATTTCGGCATATTACAACACAAACCAGAGGGTTCCTTCCCAATCAAACAGTATACCCTTCATGACACAGGGGTACCTATAACAATTACGGTAATGCCGCCGGTGATGAAAATGATGATGATGATGATGATGATGATGACGATGATGATGATGATGATGATGATGACGATGATGATGATGATGATGATGATGACGATGATGATGATGATGATGATGATGACGATGATGATGATGATGATGATGATGACGATGATGATGATGATGATGATGATGACGATGATGATGATGATGATGATGATGACGATGATGATGATGATGATGATGATGACGATGATGATGATGATGATGATGATGACGATGATGATGATGATGATGATGATGACGATGATGAATGGTGCTGGTTCTACTGGTCGAAATCGTGGTCATCTTGGACATAATGGTGTGGACGCTGGAATGAATCCTCTGGAAACGCTGGCGGTAATTAATAAATATAGATATATGATGAAGGATACATATTCTCAAGTGAACCTATTTCTAAACGGAATTCCAAACACAAAAGGCGTTGGTGGAGTAAACCATGGGGGTATCTTCCGTTACACTATCTGTTACTACAATCACCACTTGAAGACCTAGAAAATGCTGTCTACTTTCTGGTAAGTGAATACCTCTCCGGGTGTCAGTATAAGATTAAACTAGAGCTCAAAAATACAAAAAAGTTTACCTTAGAATCTTCCAGGGAGGAGACGAATCCGCTGTTGGAATGAGTCAAGGTATACGAAGCATGGTTACTGGCATGAGCTGTAGGAACCAACAAGCTGAAAGTGCACAGGATCTGAAAGAAGCCTCTGGTTAGCCAATCCCGCGTTTTTTTTGTTCAAGTCTTTTTTTAAAAGAAGCGTTAGCCAATCCCGCGTTTTTTTTGTTCAAGTCTTTTTTGATTCTTCAAAAGGATACAAGTCTTCTTCGTCTATATGCGGTTCGGGATCTGTCCTGGCACAGGATGACTGGTTTTCGAATTCTGGCAATGAAAAAATTCATCAATTGTTTGTAAACAGAGTGGTGTGTCAAGTCGTAAACTAATACTATTTATATTCATTCACTTATAAAGAAGATTCCTGTAGAATGTCAAATGTGTTCTTCCTTTAGGTGGTGGTGGTGGAAGAGTTTTCTTACGTATGAATTGGTTAGATTTACTTTGTGCGTGTCACTAACTTCACTAAATGGTCATGATAACAAGGTCTTTTTTATTCATGACTGTATCGGTCTTTCCAAGTGAAATTAAGAATAAATTTAACCGGTTCACAAAGGTAGCTTTTCCCAGACCTTGAGAATAAACAAGCTGGATCCACAGCGAATGCGGTCTTGTTTAAGCTAGTCAAATAGGATTGGTCGGCTGCCAGTGGACACTGTGATTCGTCGGCTAAACGATAGTGGTAGTTACCGGATAACTAGGCCTAGGATAGTGCCAGAATTAACACCCGGACCATCACTGCACAGACCAAAACTACGAAAATGTCTTAGCACACTGAGCAATTCGATCGGATTGACTATCAATAATCATCGTGTGCACGGAATCACAGCTAATTATACAACGTCATACAATGAATTCTGTTTCCGACTAATTAGTAATACATCACCGGTCTATCCCATTCGGACACCAATGGTCTCACCTCCTAGGTTGTTCCCACCCATATCAGGAAAGCTGCTCCTTAATGTCCCGAGTATTCTAGAAGGTTGAAAATACAACTCTGTCACTGTACATACCCAGCGGAACAAATTTTAGCACTAGCTGGCTAAATGCGAGTGCCTATGAAAGGCAGCATGAGGCGCACTTAGTAGTCTCCACCACTCTAACCTAAGGTGGCCGAGCCTGATTCCATATGTTGAACTCTAATTTTTCGCTAGGCTGAACTTCATTTTTCGTTGTTATCCTGAATTCATCTAAAGTATACTGTGTTGTTTTGGGTTGTGGTTTTATGTACCTCACAATATTCTATTTAGTGTATATTACTGGTGCCCTTGAAGAAGACGCGCAACAGCACTTGAAATTCCGGAGGATTAGGCCTAAAACAGTGCTAGAGGTGACTCTCTGTGACTATCGTTGTATAGACACAGCTGAATGGTAGCTAGCACTGACTAGGATGTTTCTCAACATTCAGTTGCGTCTGCTAAACTGACAATACCGAATCACCAGTTGGGCATAATGATGATTTGAGAACTGCCCCTCCGTTCAATCCCTGATCTTTTCCATTTGGCTTTACAGGACGTCTACGTGGAATTGTTTGCGGCTCAGCCCAAACGGTATACGGAATTATTAGTTATGCATAGTAACAGGTCAGTCCCAAAACGGATAAACCAGAAAGGTCGAGGAATCAGTTACTCCAGTGCATACTCTGCGCAACTTCATGTGATTTTACAAACGGCTCCTAAAAAGAGGTATTCTCAGCCCAACCTCTTCATAATCATTATTTTTGGGCTTGTCGGGCGAAATAGGGTTGCGTATCCACATGGACGAATTGGTCGGATTTGCACCATGCGACGACGTCCAAAATTAGTCAGCAAGATAGCTGACCAACAAACCGACCAATAAACTGATTTGTACATTAACGAAACACACTCATTTGCAAACTAACTTGGTTTTTCGAGAGACTCACCTGGAACCCGGCTGAATCTCTCGTTTGTGATGTTTCCAGGCAACTGAATAAGCTATATCAGGCCGCCTCATGTTTCAGTCGCTAAGATATTCGAGATATCGCGATACGTATATATTCGTAATGCACTAGTCATAAGGTTGCTGAAAATTCATCGACAGCCCACGACCGGTTTCGCCCTTCTTGGGCTTCATCAGGTAGGCGCAGTCCCCGGGTTTCCGTCAACCTGATGTTCTAATTCAAACCGAATTGCACCAAATTAGCGAATATACACTCATCTGCAAACTAATTCGGATTCTAATAAATTCTGGTACATTCTAGTCTTCCCCATGTCATTATTTTATTTGCCCCCGTTATGAATCAAACTGATGACCTCACTGCCGCTATGTCCGTCTAAACGGTTAAACTTCCACCAAGATATCGCAACAAAAGTGAGTTTTTTCAAGTTATTTCCTTCTTTATAAGTTGTTATCATAATCTCACATGTCGTTCTTCGAAGAGTGGTTATGAAAATATATCTTACTATTCTCGGATACATAATTCACGCGTCACCCACTTTTAAACCAGTGACCAGTTAGTAAATCTCCTACCTAAGCATATGAACTCTTGTCCTTGCAACTGTCCTTCATAGGGATTATAAAGAAAATGCACAAAATATGTGGTTGAATCTGTTGAGCCTGTTCATCCTCTTCGATATTAGAGTGTCGGAGTCGGTTGTCTCTTGAACTGCATTATTTCTACCTCTAGAGCTGACTTTGCTGAACAATAATGGGAAGCTTGTAGGCCAACGAACTGACGACTCCAGTACATGAAAAAAATGACTACCCTGAACGAAGCAATTTAAACGCTGTTACCCATTACTGACCGGCACCTACAGGATGATCCCCTAAACATATACCATGGGACGTTGAATTAAGCTCCAGGATACATATATCAGAGATGGGGTTTCAGTTCAAAACACATTGGTTTTCTCGTCTTTGAATTGTCCCAAAGTAGTCCGAATGCGTACCGATCGGCCACTAGCATTGCACAAGGTCGATGTAACACATTTCGCTCAGCTTTCAGCAACATCTTATCTACTGGGCTCGACTTGTCAGCGCTTCGTCGGATTCCATGTCAATTCTGACATAACCCTGAATTATTTTCCTAACCTTCATTGAGATGACTCCGATTCCACTCCATCACTTAAGAATTCCCCACTCCTTAACTTGCACTGAGACACCGTGAAATGAGTGAGGAGATGTCCTGGCAGAAAAAAAACATGATGTTATAGGGCGTTGATCAATTTAGCTTCTTCACATGTAGCACCATTGATTCCCGAATTTTACCATGAATTGTAGTACAGATTATAGTCATTGGTGATGAAACGTTCGCAATCAAATCGCCCAGCTCAGCGAACAAGTCAACGACCATCTACGCTACCTGAGTTACCAACACTTTCCTCTATAGAACATAAACTATATTCGGGAGCTCAACGACAGGCTTTATAGACTTCATCTTTTGTATAGGCCGAAAGGTGATTTTGAGGAAATCGACATCGACTTTTGGCAACCGTCCAGTTAATTAACAGACCTATCATTGAGAGGTGACAGTGTCCAAAAATGGCAACAGAAAAATGAAAACCCATGTACTTCACTTCCAGAATGTAGTAATTTCTCAAACGCAGCAGAGAGAAATCGCGGAAAAATTGAGGTAGCTTTTTAACTACTTTGCTTAAGTTCAAAAGCCGGTATTTCACTGACATGCGGGTGTCAGATAATAAGAAATAAACATAGGAAACACCACTTAATTTTCGTTGCGTAATACAAACAGATATTTGTCGGCAATCAATCACGTTTCTCCACCCAGTTTGTACTAAGCACCATGCCGCACCAAACTGACCTGAATCGATTTTCTTTCGGTCAACTTGACCCACAAACACACCAAACAACATGAGAGTGATGGGTGGACTTTCTTATGCACTGCAATGAGACTAAGTGGGCGTGTAGTTGTGTTTCTGAAGTACATCCACTTGGTGTTTGACCAACAGACAGCGGCTCAGATTCCGCAGAATGGCATACACTTGCACATATGCGAGGAGATTTCGTCACCTGGACGATAGAATTTCTACCGGAGGCTAAAATTGTCTTCACTTCCCTACAGTTAATCCCAGAATCCTTTACCAGCTTAATGTGAATTCGAGAGACTTCACTTTGAATCACGTTCCCCAAATTCGTCCACCGTGGAGAACCATAGCTACGAGAGATATATTCGAGTACGGATTGTTCCTGAACCAGATTTGAGCACAGTACTCTTATCTGCGTTACGCAACACCTACCAGGTCAGCAAGGGAGTTAAGATAAAATGAAGATGATGGAAAGTGGGTGATAGTTGTATATTAATCGGCTAAGCGCCTTCGTTCTCATGTGAGCAGTTTATGCCAATGCTGACCCACATCAGCCATCATTAGTCGTCTTGTTGATTCAAGGTATGTCTGCCTTTGTCACTTGCTTCTAAGCTGGGCTCCGGCCTGGACTATCTTTCTTCTCCCAGTAATCCAATGGTCACGTAAGCAAACCAGCAGCAAGTTATTTGCATTAGCATTGGACCCACGTGAAGATGAGGAGAACATGGACTTGATTCATGAAGATGGGGTGACGCTACAAAACAATAATATGCTAATTAGAGAGTGGACACCGGGAGCATAAATTCGAGATAGCACAACGACCATGTGACAGAAGAACCGAGCGGAATGTGAAATTGACAAAAACTTCTTTTCGAAACCATTGGAAGGTTCGAATGTAGTGATTAAGACTTAGAAGCTGTAACGTTGCTTAAAGGAAGCTGGAAGTTCTAAGCCAAATTAAGCACAGAGAAGCCAGTACTCTTTTGGGGAATGAGTGTGAAAGCACTGCCCGCATCGAAAATGGGATCAGATATCCAACGACCAACCGTTTTGAACCGGACTGCATAAGAAGCATGTTTCAGAAGGCATAATTAGCAGTTTGTCAGGCTTCATTCATGCATGTAATCATAAAAGACGCATAATAGGGAATCACTGAGATAGAGTTCATGCGTGTGATTCTTTCATGCAACAACACAGNACTGACCTGAATCGATTTTCTTTCGGTCAACTTGACCCACAAACACACCAAACAACATGAGAGTGATGGGTGGACTTTCTTATGCACTGCAGTGAGACTAAGTGGGCGTGCAGTTGTGTTTCTGAAGTGCATCCACTTGGTGTTTGGCCAACAGACAGCGGCTCAGATTCCGCAAAATGGCATACACTTGCACATATGCGAGGAGATTTCGTCACCTGGACGATAGAATTTCTACCGGAGGCTAAAATTGTCTTCACTTCCCTACAGTTAATCCCAGAGACCTAAAGCAGCTTAATGTGAATTCGAGAGACTTCACTTTGAATCACGTTCCCCAAATTCGTCCACCGTGGAGAACCATAGCTACGAGAGATATATTCGAGTACGGATTGTTCCTGAACCAGATTTGAGCACAGTACTCTTATCTGCGTTACGCAACACCTACCAGGTCAGCAAGGGAGTTAAGATAAAATGAAGATGATGGAAAGTGGGTGATAGTTGTATATTAATCGGCTAAGCGCCTTCGTTCTCATGTGAGCAGTTTATGCCAATGTGTCTGCTGTGTATTCACCTTTGATGACACCTACCGGCTGACCCACATCAGCCATCATTAGTCGTCTTGTTGACTCAAGGTATGTCTGCCTTTGTCACTTGCTTCTAAGCTGGGCTCCGGCCTGGACTATCTTTCTTCTCCCTGGTGCGTACTAAGCTGTGCGTTCAGTAATCCAATGGTCATGTAAGCAAACCAGCAGCAAGTTATTTGGATTAGCATTGGACCCACGTGAAGATGAGGAGAACATGGACTTGGTTCATGAAGATGGGGTGACGCTACGAAACAATAATATGCTACTTAGGGAGTGGACACCGGGAGCGTAAATTCGAGATAGCACCACGACCATGTGACAGAAGAACCGAGCGGAATGTGAAATTGACAAAAACTTCTTTTCGAAACCATTGGAAGGTTTGAATGTGGTGATTAAGACTTAGAAGCTGTAACGTTGTTTATAGGAAGCTGGAAGTTCTAAGCCAAATTAAGCACAGAGAAGCCAGTACTCTTTTGGGGAATGAGTGTGAAAGCACTGTCCGCATCGAAAATGGCATTAGATACCCTACGACCAACCGTTTTGAACCGAACTGCATAAGAAGCAGGTATCAGAAGGCATAATTAGCAGTTTGTCAGACTGCATTCATGCATGTAATCATAACAGACGCATAATGGGGAATTACTGAGTTAGAGTTCATGCGTGTGGTTCTTTCATGC
>NW_008751703.1:1177746-1186971 GCF_000715545.1 Opisthorchis viverrini | reverse complement strand
AGACGCATAATAGGGAATCACTGAGATAGAGTTCATGCGTGTGATTCTTTCATGCAACAACACAGAGATCGGCATTGTTTGATCACCAAGACGGAGAATATTTACCGGACTTGGAAGAACGGGAAAATAACAAGCGAATACTGTTGATGTAGACTTAGGTTTATCCCTGGTCAAAATCTGATGGAGCTTTTGGGAGGTAACATACCCCGAATTATGAAGGGCGATGGATGAATACTTGCCCATCTGATGGGACACTATCGGCAGAATGCACGTGAAGATGGGGTGGAGTGTGTAGGCACAGTGGAGTAGGGGCATGTGGTCTGGCTCTCGTTCGAAGATCCCACTAATGTCGAAGAAAACAGTTTTGGGAGTAGGGTTGGTGGCGAGAAAGGACTTTGTCACATTACTGGTCCGGAAAGCAAGTATGAGAATTTAGAAGTGAACATTTTCTTTTATGGCACATGGCCACCGCAAGACAAAGGGACCTCACGTAATTTCTCGTAACAAAGGTCATTTAGTATGCTGACTGACACACCGATTATGCATTGGTTCCGTTGAACCCAGGAAGGTTTCCTCATCATGTGGCGAGGTTGCTGTAACCAAGCACAGTATTAAGAAGCTGGTGGACCATCCAACATTACAGAAGTACCAATTTTTAACTCAGTAGGACCGCATACGTCGGAAGAACAATGAACTAGTCTAAAGACATGTTAGGATGGTGGCGACTGAAACCACTTGTTTCAAAAAAAGGGTTCGAGATGGGTTCATGAAAACTAGGTGTGCTTTTTGGTCAGTGAGAATAACAAGATTCTTATCAAGACACTCCGAAAGTCGTCAGATGCCCCGGTGCCAGGGGTATAGAAAAAACAGAATTTTTGTACTACGCACGAAGACTTAGGAATATGTGCTGATTTAAAGTGTCAGGTAATCTAATCGTATGCGGATCGACGATGTCACAAGAAATCTCTTGGAGCACTGAAGGATGTCTATAGACCGAAAATATCATGCCATCATCATGTCCACCATATCCAGGACACTCTAACCGGTTGAACACTCATTAACCAATTGCTAAAAGTTCAGAACCAAATGAGAAATCACTGTTTCGGTGGACAATTAGTGGTTTTATAGCTAAGCAATGTTTTACTTTTGAAACAGCCACTTCGTCAGGCCAGTTACAGTTAGGTGGGTTACCGGGTTGTCCCAATTGTTAGGCAGAATGAGAACCCGTCGACAATGACACTGCTGCCATTATTTACGAGACGTGGTCAGTGAATTTTACAACTGTCTGAATGACATGAATCCCCACACCTCATTTAGCAGGGTCAACTTCGGGCACACCACACCTGTTATATTCTATCACACATAGTGTTGATGGGAGACCACATATCCCAGAAGCAAGTGATACTGAGACAACTTCGGTCTATTCATCTGCCACTCCCTAGTAATGTCTTGCCAGTTTTTAACCAATTAAAGGATCTGGTTAGACAGTGGCCCGAGGTGGACTGCCGAACAGATTTCTGAGCAATGGATATCCAGCTGATGTGAATAAGAGTCTATTACGAAGGGTATTTGTAGGAGTGGCGAAATCCAACCGGAACTTACTAGGATTCCAGTTATTCAATACAAATTAGAAACCATTGGAAGAATTCTAAAAACGACTAACATAAGACTGGCATTCCAGAAGCGAAATACTCTACACTCTGCACTGGTGTAATTGAACTTTAGCCTCTCAGTGAATAGAACCAGGAGCTGTCTAAAAATTGAATGCAACAATTCAACTAAGGTCTATGGAGGGCAAACGGTTAGAGAAGTCCATACTAGGATCAGTGAGCACAAAGGAAACATAAAAAGACCACGAAGAAGCGTAGATGAGCGTCGAAATCTACCGAAAGACTCAGCACTGTTGGGACGTGCACTAGATACGGGATACAAGAATGAATTCCAAAATTCCAAAGTCTTAAGGCAGGAACTACGAGTCTGATAGCCGAGGTGATGCAGAACGCCAAACATCTCAGTCTAAATAGAATGAAAGGTGCAGAACTCATAAGCATGTAGAGAACGGTGACATGATGGTAACAGAGAATCTAGTAAAACACTTCGAAGCTATATGAGCTCCATTACTTGTTCGTTTTTTGTCTTCCTTGTCTTTCTTATTTGTACCTGTTTGAAAATGACTCCTAAAATATGGTCAGACAATGAATCGGCAGTAACATGTTAAGTAAAGAAGGAATAAGGTACAAGTTATGCACTTATCTGCATAGAAATTTGGCTTTGCTTAAGAACATCATAAACGAAAGATTCAGTTGGGCTCCAAGTGAGTCCCAGTCAAAACCAAATTCATATGCAGATGAGTGTACGTCGAATCGGGCGCAGTTTAGGTTCAATTGAAGCACAAGTTTGATGGAAACTCGGGGACTTCACCTAGTGGATGCGAAGGGTGGTTGTTAAAGAGTTTTCAGCAAACTTATTAGTGTCTTATGTTTATACAAGAAATAAGGCTCTTCTGAAGGTTTGAAACAACCTAAGAGTACTTGAACTCCGTTGGTTTGTTCAAGTTTTAATGCTAACTCCAAGTTTTCATCAAAAGACATCCTACACATTTGGAGTGATCTGTGGTGAGTTGTGTCAAGTACACCAGACATGAAGGAAGGATTGCGATGCTGAAAAGTAATGCCCCATTTCCTTCTGAGGTTTTCCAAACGTGATCAATGACAGAGATTCTTAGGATATCCTCACTCATTGGCAACCCTATGGTGTTAAACGCTAGGTATAAAATCGAAACTTCGCATCGCAGTGTATCCCAAAACGGCTTTAAACGCTAACGTTATAAATACCACGCGAAATTTCCTTTCAAGCAATGTTCATCCTCCAAAAACTACTCAGATATTCGTACCACTAAAGTTCACCATATCAGCAGTGTCGAGAGCAATAAGCTTGGTGCTTTCCAGCTCGACTTTCATAGTTTAAAATAGTGGCAAGCAGTTTTACTTATCATAGTGTTAATCGGTGACAGCTTGGTATTGTGCCACTTAGCTGCGTACTGTTGCAAGTCAATGTTTTTTTAAAATACATTTTTCTCATTCCATACCTTTCCAGATAGTCCAGAAGCAAATTCCACAAGATAGAAGTGCATCTGAAACCTGTTGTCTTAGAAAACAGTATTATTTAGACACAGTCTGGCCCCACAGTCATTGCGAATTCGGACAAATGGCTTACCTATGCGACCGAACGAGACTGCCTCCCCAGGCTACAAAAAGCGTTGATGACCTCAGTTGGGTAAATCTGAACAATGCTTAAGGAAGTTCCGCATGAAGTTTCAGACAAGTAGTAATATTCATTTGCATGTTACAGATTGAAAAGTCTGCTGCTTGGTCCGACCGCATTTGGTCATAAGGGGTTGTAAACTTCTCAGTTCAGTAAGGCTAAATAGCGGAGTAGCACTGTCACTAATATTTAACGTAGAAAAGTTATAGTATCTCCTTTGAATCAGTCGTAGTTACAGAAGCGGTTTTCAAAGTTCGCCTTGGCACAAGCAAAGAACTCATTGTTCTGGTGTTAAAGTTAACCCGTGAGAATAGGGGAATACGTGTCTGGCCAGCATGATGGTACACAGGTTCAGACTTAACTGCTGCAATCTGCGTGAATCACTTAAGCCAACTTCCGACTAACTAATACTTGCTTAGAAAGAAGTAAAATATGAACTTACCTATGACAACATACTCCCCATCATTTAGCACGTCACCAACAAGATCACTGGGAAACAATATGGCATGGTCCCTTTGTCGTCTCACACACTTTACAGTTCCAAGCCTGCTCTCCACATGTGATTCTAGGTTATCCTTGTTGTTCTGCTCCGAAGATGTGTTTCGAAAGTTTTTTTGTCCATAACGTGAACTAGCGGTATCCGTTAGCCATTTAATGGTATCTTGCTCGCTCACTGAAATAGCTAGGTAGTCCGAGCTAACCTTTACATTGATGTGCATTGTTTCACTGAACAAGACAAATTGGCATGTCCATCATTGCATCGGTTTATATGACTCCACCCATAACAAGTAAGATAGTAACAAGGTGTGTTTATCCTATAGGTGTGACGAAACGGCTCCTAAATCATGTACTTACCGTGTTTTGCAAGTTCTTTGTACGTGGTGAACCGCAACTTTGTGTCACGTGACGTCCTCAGCAAAATATAAACTAAACTGCACGACAGTGTCGTCAGGCCGCACCTGTCTGACTGCTGCGTCCCTCGAACACCACATGGTAATCGTCAGCCGGAATTTCGGTAACGAAATCAATGACGTATTCTCCGAAAAGTTTCATGGGAACAAACCTTACAACAAACTATTTGATACAGCCAACACAGTTCCGGGTTCAAGCGACTGCTGTTCAAATTATGTAAGGAGATGATAACAGTGTCAGCAGTTTTCGTTACAACGAACTGTTTCAGTACACAAATGGAAAAATTGCTTCTGTTAAGGCGATCAGGATTCTCCTGAAGGAACACTACTCACAAAGTTGTTGAAAACCCTTTGAAAGCCCACAACAGCCCTTTCTATTTGGGATCATCAGTTTCTCGTTAAGATAAAACTGACGTGCGAGTGAGTGTATTTCAGTTAAGGTTTTATTTATCAGATTACCTATATTTGATCATGGTGCTAAAATGCACTACATTCTCTAGAAAATCCAGCTATTAACTCTGACAACATGGAGTATGCGGTGTGAAAATGTAAGCCATCCAAGAATCTAGGAAATGACGTACTTGAAAGGCAACACTACCAAGTTGTACGCCTGTTTTATGACCTCATTTTAAGGGACCACAAGAAATGAGCGCTTACTGACCTGAGGACTGTAGGTAGACAAATTGAATTCCTCATACGATGGGACTACCGGTGAATGGTGGAAATGTTTGATCCGATTTGTTATCAAACCTCATGGATGACCTGTGCCTTGCCGAGTCATGGTTCATCTGATGACTCCTCTTGAGGACGAAGTGTAGTTGATCAGTTGGGTGTGGATACGTTTACTGTTCTCAGCAACTAGCTTGCAAACATTGTGCCCCCATCCAAAGAGACGTCCCCACCGCACATTTGGTTGGGTACTTCTTCCTAACCTACTGTAGATTGGTTGTCTGGAAGACACTCTTTACACAACCGTTTCAGTCAATTCCGATTTGTTCTAAACTGCGGTCTGTAGTCACTACTTTCGGTTGGTAAGTTGAGCATCTTCTTCCCGAGGACTTTTGATGTGCTCTGGGCTGTCGTTTCCCCATGTGTTTTGCTTTCCTCGTAACAGTGGCGGGTTTCTCTCTTAGCAGTTGTCTTTTCTTTGACTTACCTGTTCCTTCTTTCCATTGTGTTTAGCGATCTGCTTACCTAGCATTTGCCTGGCCGGCCGCTTCCCTCTGTTTAGCGTCTCCGTTCTTTTTATGCTGATACGGTATGTCGTGTGACTCAGTACTATGTGTTTTGCTTTCCTCGTAACAGTGGCGTTTTTTCTTTTCTTTCTTTTCTTTGATTTACCTGTTCCTTCTTTACATTGTGTTTAGCGATCTGTTTACCTAGAATTTGACTGGCCGGCCCTCTGTTTAGCGTCTCCTTTCTTTTTGTGCTGGTACGGTATGTAGTGTGACTCCATTTCTTAGTTAAACAGTTCATTCCATGTTCATTCGGATCTTTGAATTCTTGGCTAAATCTGTATACCGGTCACTCTGATTATTATCATGGAGTTAGACCTACCTGCTCCTACTATACATATCCCCTCTCGTTAATTGGTCACTTTTGAGCTTTGTGCTCACGAGATTCTCTATTCTTAGCGGCTGATGGAATGCGGCGATTTTGCTGTTTGCTGAAGTGCTCGCTTCGACACCAGAACACTGGAATTTTGACAGATATGTGGTAATATTGGCGATTTTCTTTGACAAAGCTGATTTGTATGATACGGTACCGACCGACCACGACAAAATGGCCCATCGACCCTTACATGGGTGGGCACTTGGTTAACTCCTGGTAAACAGTGTCCAAAAATATTGGGCTGCCCATATTTTGACTAGTTTCCCTGTGAGTATACTTTACTATCAATCAGAACATGCCCAAAGTTTTGTCCCTTCGTGGTCTGACTTGCATAATCAGTGGACAAATCCTCATCTGTTCACTTACTAGAAAATTATTGGCTACGTCTGGGTGCAGAACAGCAGCGCTTTCTGACCAAAGAGTACACAACGTGCAATCTGGTCCGACCGTGATTATCATCTCGGCATTGTGTTATTGCACAGAAGATCCACCGTGGTGTTAACTGACATTCGTGAAAATGCATGGTTGCTAGACACGGCAATGGAAAACTGTAAAAAAAACGCAATTCCTAGTTTACTTTTACATCACGGGAAACATTTAAACGGCATTCACTATGATATGAGTGTATATTGTCCAATTTCAGTGAACGACCGGAACAGTCATGCTAATAACCACTCCAAATCGCCAACACACACCTCGGAGAGGAGTTTCGCTGTTTCTTTGAGTTGCTTGCTCGGCGTACAGTAATGTGCAATTAATGCGAAACGGGGTTGGACGACAAAAACCCACCCAAGGTCTTTGGACAACATCAAACAGTTTTGAGCCCCTTGCATAACTTACAGGTCACGAAGGTAGTAATGATAACGGAGAAAATTTGATTCCTGTGCTCTCATTTGTTTGGTATCAACCTCTTGGCTTCCCGTCTGATATATTTGGTGCTAGCTCTCAACGAATAGATCATTTTACTTATGTAGCTAATCTCACAAATGTGCTCCTCTTCAGATTACCTTCACATTGCCGTTTGAATATGGTTGGCCTTGATATATCTTCCACACGGCTCAGTGATACTCTAAGGACTTCTGGGTGTTAATACAACCACGGGAAAGGCATATTGTGCCACTTTAATTACTGAGGATTGCTGTTATTTATCTAACCATACGCACAATGACGAAGGTCTGAGTGTGTGTTGAGGCATGAAACTTGGGAAGGAGCCTCCGAATTCCCGATTATTGATGCGAAAAATATTAAGCTATTGAATCGACTGTTTCTGAGACGACAGGTGAAACAGAAAAGACCGGTATGGTCGTTGCTCAGGAGATACGACGGACTACGATGAATCCGGGGCGATGCGTTTGTGCTTAGGAAATGAGGCATTTCCATCCTTTCGGATAAGAAAAATGTGGATCAGTTTTATTCCGATTCACTGCCTTTATTAAAGTTCTTGATTCGTTTCCGGATGATGTTTTTAGGTCCAGATAATCCTCTCCAATGACTTCCGAATCTGCGCGTTTACTACTTACCGAAACGGGCTCCTTTTGGACGTGAAAGTTACGAGGGGGCTGGTGCCATGGTGACCACATCCTATATATGTGACTATACTGTGGTTCATTTCTTGCTAGCCTTTAGTGTTCATATTTCAAACTAGCGAGTAATGGCATTAGCTTTTCCTACGGATTTTTTTGTTCACAATGTTTTATATACATGCAATCTACAGTGATCAGATACCCAAAAAAACAGAGCTCCTAGACTTCCATCAATGAAAATAGGGGTGTTGGCAGGTAATTAGGGAATCTTGTAACAGTGATTTCCGTTTATGTTACGCAGTCTTTGGCACCCTATTTGGTGGACGTTGTCAATGAGCTTCACAAATGTCTCTTCTGAGCGTCAGTCTAGTTCCCATTTGCTCAACTATTTTCCATATTGCATGGCTACCCTGGTTATCACGGTAGTGTATTATAGAGTAAGTGTCTTATAAATCGACGATGGTTTTCAAATTACAACTTACCGGAGAACGAAATGACACCATCACTAGTGGAACATCCTTTAGCCGGCCTACATTGACGTCAATGCAAGAACACAAGGAAGTGAGAGCTTTGAAATCGATGGTGCTTTATTGCTGCATGTCACTTTGACTAGGACGTATTGCTCATCCTGTAAGGACATCCAACAGCAACCACGTTTGCGCCAACCTCACTTGGTCCATGCTGCTTGCCTATCCATATTCCACATCTTGTATGTCCTGCTGACAGTTATTCAGTCTCACACAGATTACCTAAAACAAATGCCTGACAACATCGCCGTGATACCCCATAGACACGTTCATAAAGTGGGCTATTAATTCACTTTCTTACATAGTACAGAGTAAAGATGCAAAAATGAAAAAGCTCTAATCCTCCACAGACGGAACCATCCAAATGAGCATAGTTTTATGTTTACAGTAATTAGTGCTAACCGAAATATTAGTATCCTGGTTAGCACTAATTTCGCTCGTCACAATGCCCACACCTACATAAGAGAACCTCACAAGCAGTATGGAAAATTTTTCTCTTAAAAAGCTCGGAACCAGACGACTGACTGCTTTTGACAGAGAAATGTGGTGATACACTGAAGACATTTCAATGTGTGTGCAGCTCTTATTAAAAGTTTTCACCAAACTCTTTATCTTTCATATGCAGTGTTTTCTGTATAAATTGCTCCCTAATTTTGTTCTCATTACTGATTCAATTTCGGATGAGCAAACGTGCAGTGTGGTGAAGGAAAATGAGGTTTGTACGGCGCTTACTGTACCAACAAAATGAATTCTTATTATATTTGATTAGCTCTAGGAGTGCACCAAAAACTTGTAAGGATAGATGTACGCGACGAATTGTGGTCCTGTTCCTGAAGTTTCCGTGCGTAAGCCCTATTAGGGAACTTTTACCTGTTGAAACGGACGGCGGTTCAACATGCGAAGTTTGCTGGTGGAGACCGTTACAATTTCAACGCACTAATGTGAAAATTACATGGCCTTGCCTTATCGCAGATAATGCGCGCACATGCGTAAGGCCTTACAAGCACCGTTATTAGACGAAGAGGACATCGTCCAGTGAGCTACTTGTGCCTACACATCTGCCTCTATCAACTCAACTGACTCTGATTCGTAGTTCAGCCAGAGTACGTTTTGTTCATGGGAAGCTAAAGGGGTTCCTAAATATTCCCCGGTACGGGCTTTTCTCCGTTAAAGATGATTTGTGTGTAGAATCAGGTTCCCTTGGATGACAGGATAACATCTCCGTATGAGGCTGATCAAGATTGGTTCTTGGGTAGTGAGGCAGAAATTGAATAATATTTTAAAGACAGCATGGTTCACATAGCTCCTGTAATTTTCATTTATTATGTACAATATGATATGTCCACTTGTGAAGTTTTGAGTTAGGTACACGATATCTGACCTTAACTT
>NW_008751703.1:1163509-1177678 GCF_000715545.1 Opisthorchis viverrini | reverse complement strand
GGCAGAAATTGAATAATATTTTAAAGACAGCATGGTTCACATAGCTCCTGTAATTTTCATTTATTATGTACAATATGATATGTCCACTTGTGAAGTTTTGAGTTAGGTACACGATATCTGGACCTTAACTTCCGGTTCAGCACAAACATCAGGCGTTTCTCTGGCACTAACAATCCAGCCACAAGTGCCTTGTCTCTTATCACTGCCGTTAACGGTCAGTCACAAATTGACCTTAACCAAATTGTGGTGTCTCAGCTTGACGACGCAGAATCTTAGCTGACCCTGTCGTCTACATATTTACATCCCATGACACCCCGAATGACCAAGTCACAATCCTAGATGATCAGTCACCCGAGTCCCGCGTTTAATGGTACCTAGTAGCACGGGACGCATATTTTTGACACCATTATGATGTTTCTGGCCATTGCGTTCCCGCTTGCCTCCAAATGGTTACCCAAAAACTAGTTTGACCTAAAATTTACAGCGATGTTCATCGATGTTTCCAGTTTATTAATTTCATCAAGGCCCCAAAACTCATCGAAATAAGGCTGGCCCTTTGAAAACCTTTGGAACTCTTGGTTTAACCACAGCTACCTTAATTAGGCTGAGTCGTTACTTACTTTGAAGTTTATTGATCTATTGAGTTAATTCGGCAGTTTTGTGTGGTGACTAGATACTAGTCCTATCCGTGAGGTAATGTACCGTTAAATGCTAGGTAGATAAATCGCTGCTTCGCTACCATAACAACAGACTGCATTCTACAGTTAAACTCTCAGTATACAAATGTTCTACTGCGATTTTTGATACTGATTGGATCCAAACGGCTGCTTATCATCCTGTCGTTAACGGTCATAGACCGATTCCTCGGACATCCGAGTGCTTCGTTATATTTGTCTAGTACCAAAAGTTAGAGAGGACTCCGCTACATCCGGTACTCCTAAGCATAATGAACCCGTCAGTAGTGACTCTCAGCACATGCAAGTGGAGCTTCATACGACAGAACTTTGGAGTTCCCAGGCGACGTCCAGAAAAGTGGAACCAATTTCGACAGCCCGAAATTTCACTAATTGACGTCGCAGGCACTGATGCTCTCAGCCACACATGAGTGAGTCTCTCCTGCTTCCACTCCACGAGGGCCATCCGCATTCATCAGTGTCAGGATACCTTGCGAACGAACTTTGGGCCCCTCTGTGACCAACGCCCCATTTAAAGCACAACAGTTACCGGCAGGCATTAATATTGTTAGT
Source organism: Opisthorchis viverrini (assembly GCF_000715545.1). Classification (NCBI taxonomy): domain Eukaryota; kingdom Metazoa; phylum Platyhelminthes; class Trematoda; order Opisthorchiida; family Opisthorchiidae; genus Opisthorchis; species Opisthorchis viverrini. The sequence goes on along the minus strand of NW_008751703.1, from coordinate 1,176,431 downwards.
GTCCTGAAAAGCGGTACCTCAGAGAAAATCTCGGTTAACAAAGTCAAACTTACCATCCTTGAGCCGTCCAGCTCAATAATTTCCCCTCCGCAATAAACGATCTGGTCTGCTTTGTCACTCGTGATCAGCCCCCGTCTACTTGAAAGCTGCAACGGTCTCTTTTGTGCCTGCCGCCAAACCGGCGCCCCAAATTACATACTCTGGAAGGAGCAAACCTCCCACAGCAATCGTCAGACTATCTTAGCTGGAACTCCGAAGCCTTGCCCGCAAATATAGCTACACTTATTCACTAGCAAGTTAGCCAGATCCGACTCATTCTGTAAACACTATACTGTACCAATTCGTGGGTCTCCTTAGAGACGTTTATAAAGTTCTTTGGAGACTTTCGAAAAGTTATAGGACACGGCTGCTCGCAACATCGACGACCAGAGGACAATGCTGCGAGAATCACGCATGTAAATCTCCTTCCACTATTCACCGTTGCAAACCGACCCTCGGTTATACCCTCGTTTCTCTCCAGATGGGAGGCATAAAAATCTAGCGGAATGCTGTCCCGTGCTGCCGGCTGAAGCACTCCACCCGAAGGCAGACCTAATGTTCTACTTTGGATGAACTTTTGGCCGACCTCTCTGAAGATTTTGGCGCCATCACAATAGAGGTACCCTGGCTCCGTAAGACGAAGGCTCAGCATTCCAAAAAAGCTGGCCAGAGTCGCCAACATATGCCAATTCCTGTATGCAGGCGGGCACAAAAGCCTATAACTGTATGCAAGGCGAATATTTATGGTCATAGGTCTGGGCCATTTAGTCACAAACTACAATAAGAAGACTTGCATTTATCTTCATTTAAGACTATTTTGTAGGCTTTCTAGAAGACGGGCGACATAGCGGCTGACAACAATGACGGCAGCGTTCAGCATCAAAATCCTCTAAGCCACAAGTGGCCGTTGGTGATTACACTTGATCTTTCAACTGACTGCCATACTTTGATCCTAGCATCTTCTCTTCAACTACACCTCAGGGCTTCTGCCTTCAAGGAAGCAAGTTCTTTGGCTAAATGTTGGTCGAATTTTGACCGAAGATCTCCCACTGACAATGTATCGTGTTTCCCTTATGACCCCAATCTGGATAGTGACAAACACGCCGTATCTCGTGCCAGATATTCCGAATTCTCCATGTCAAACTGACCGGTTGCTCTCACAATAAGAACTGAGCGTTGAGCGTCTGTTGTATGCTACCGAACAGCCGACTTGATAGCAAATTTCCGTGCAATATTCTGTTCAGTCCCGTCAAAGTGCAGTCTAGCCGTCTGTCGTTCTTCCAGGAAGAAAGCCGGGCCGACTAGTTATCTCGATAAGGCTGCCTCAAACCCTCTTACCGCTTCTTTTAGGTCGACCGGTGAGTTTTACTTCTCCGCAACTGTTAATTTGTCGGTGATACCGCCGTCGTCTTTGTCCTTCAGCTGACCGCATCCGAGTCCAGTCAATCAAGCCTCCCTAATAAAAGCCTTCAGCATGACCAAATATCTCTGACCAACCCTCAGCCTGGCCACTTGTGATAAATGAACAAAACCGATGAGGAACCTCCATTCATTTTTCAAAATGCCGCGGCAACGAGCCCTGATTGCGATGCCAATTGAATGAAAAAAGATCTACCCGAATACGCTCTTGTTATTGTCAAACGGGATGGGTGGGTACAAGCATTCGGACACGGGACTAAGTGTTGATTTTCCGGAACATATACTATGCACAAATTCTGTTAAGTGTATTACCTCAACCGAATCTTCTCGTTTTCTGTCTTGGGTAGCAAACTGGGTGCGTAACCCTGGCAAGCAAAGGCGACAAAACGTCCAACTCTTACATCTACCAGGAAGTCACTCTCCTAACTCCCCCTTACAAACTCGTTACGTATTTTTCAACCTGGTATTCGAAGGCACATCAAAAACGCAGCTAGCCACTCGCAGATGCTCGCTGCATTTTTTAGGAGCGGACGTGATGTACATCGAGCCATCTAACAACAGTGGAGGAATGTACCAAAACACTTGATGGAAAAACAAAAACAGCGTCATCTGCTTTCAGTTTCCCAGTCAGTTGACCGTATTCAACATACAATTCTGCAGCAAACCTTGATCGCGTACGACATTCGCGTCTGATCGTAAAACGACTGTGGTGTCTAGATGACCTCTTAACACCGGCTCTTTGCGGTCGGCTCAAAGATCTGGAGAATGATCTCTAGTCTCTCTGACCACAGACAAGTACAGTCTGACAAACACGGCCTTCCACTTGACGCCGGAAGTAAGTGGAGCGTATCCCGGATTGCTTCGGTCTCTACCACCTATTGGGCCCACAAATGTGAAGAAAACCCTAGAATAATTCGGCCGCGTTACCCAGACGGTATTCTTCGGTGTCAGAGTGTAATAGCATGGTAAATGAACGCTGGAGGTAATGCGCTCTCCCGACAACGTGAGGACCGATACCGCCACACCTATTCCCAGAAACTCGCGGCTTTTGGCTCGCGCGCGACCACAGGGTGCTGAAACCGATCTAACACCGCGCTTCGAACTAGTTTAAGGCCTCGTGCTGTCCTGCAAGTAAATCTCACAGATTCCCCCCAAGCACAATCGACGGCCTGCTGAAGGGTGCGGTGCGACGCACACACCGAAAATCAGCGGTTCGGTACATTTTTTCGCCCTCGACTGTTTAGCCTATCCATTGCTACCAAACTCCAGGGCTTCGGAATCAGAATCTCCTCTCAACATAGTCTCCGCTATTTCTGGTGCCTACGCGTCGCCTCATGAACAAAGCTCCCTTCATAAGTGTGCCTATTGCCCTCCAGTTAACGATGTACCAAGATCAACCAGACAACCTTTTAGGAGCTCTTAAAGCTGCTTATAAACTTCACCAGTGTCACTAGTGCAAAAAACAAAGCAACAGCTGTTCTGGGCTTTAACACAGAATGTAGCATGATTCAATCAAATAGCCATTCCATGACACACCCCTCAAGTGGTTTCCAACAGACGGTGTAATCCAGAGGCTCTAAACGAGTTAGAACAACGCTACCTGCAAACCGTAAATCCGCACGTTATTAGAAAACCTGGATGTAGAATGTCGTATTTGCTCCACACGCCGCATAAAAACTATCATGTTGCTACAATAAAAGGACCTTAAGGACCAGACGAATGGAGTTAAGTTGAAGTCACTGGGACCAGGCCGACGTATCAGGCAGCCGGATAATGACAAGCTCAGACTTCAGAACAGTAAGTGTCGAACAACAAAAGTTGTCGAAGTTGCATTAGTAGTGGCCCGCACCGGTTCTGACACCAATTCTGAACTGACCTGCTTAGGCATATCATCGAGCAAATCAAGTAGTAGCAAGGAAGGAGATTCCGTCGCGACCGAAACGCGGGGAAGCGAGAAAAATTCTCTGGGTAAACACACTGATCTGCGTATCGGTTTTGGCCGTGGACCCTTCAATAACCTCATAAGCAGAGTGCTATGTCTTTACAAAAGTCATCTACATTCTTAATTTGCCGAAACTAAAGAACGCAATCCATAGGATCAAGCATTGGAACAATCAGAAAACTCAGTTCCACGAGAATTCTTTCCCCGAACAATAGCTGTCCAGTTACACGACCGTTTTCTGCGCAGAAAAATAAATCTCCCGCACGAAGCTGTTCAACCGCTCGTTGCACTAATATAACATATCAACTGACAGCATATTGATCCAAACCATTGGGCCCGGCAGGACAAAATTAGTTCAACCGGTAAAACAGCCCAGCTTCAAACGGAATGCTTATCTTTTGCCGCATGTTCTTCTTCCAGTGACCGTAAAGACAACCGTAACCGTTATTTTTGCAACGAGCAACTTGCTACTTCTTATCCATCGCTGAATGACCCTAACTCGGCAGAATCGATAGACACATGAGAGCGGGACGGAAGCTGCCTAGAAGCACACCATATTTTCACCGAAACTATTTGGGTATTCGAAGTTGTGACTTTGACGGACAGTTAGTCCTATCCATTTGCACCTTCGGCATCATGTTGCTCGTAGCATTTTGTTCAAGTGAGCGAAATGTGAAGGTCGCGGATCATCAATGATTCACATTTCGTTACCGGTTTACTCGAGATAAGACACGAAATTGCACTTCAGTATCTTTTGGCGTTCTAATATGTTCATTAGGAATAAAAACGTTTAAAGGATATCTAGTGCAAATTTCACCCTGGAAGATGGGTCATTCACGTTTATTTGCTTCACATTCCTCAGATTTGGCAAATGAGATGATTCAGTCCGGCGGACCTGATCACAACACGTTTTCTCATGGCTCTCAACTTCTATTAAGTGGAACTTTGCTAAAAACGGCATGTACTTTGCAGTGGCGATGCGGGAGCAATCTATGTGGATGATCCCCTTTCCCGGACTTGCGTCGCGAGATAGCTGCATATATCACTTCTATTATAAACGTAACATTCTACAGGTGGTGAATGTTATGAGGCGGTCACCATGATAACGGTAGTCGTTTTTACTTACCTCGGCTACTTATCGTAACTGCCGGACAGAAGGATCTAACAGTACAATAGTGTGGCCAGTACTTTGGAGTTGCAGAACACTTTTAGCAGACAGCCGGTGGAGATGTATTGAACTACTGGCAATCTGTCGGACTGGGTGTGGTAGTTACGGTATCGTCATCGCGCGATGTCTTACTTGGATTCATGGTCAGCCCATTTAATGTTGCTGCAATTCGGATGAGGCGGCAAGACCACCGTATTTAGATTGTGGACTCAACATGAGAAAAGCGCATGAGAGCTCCAGTGGAAAGTGTTAGAGTACAAGTTGGAGTGAGGCCGAAAAGGAACGGCAATGGTAACAACCCCCAACTACTGTGGTTAGGCGACGAAATCTGATTCTAAAAAGGTGATGACGATAAGTTGAATATGCTAGGGAGTGGCATAATTCGAGTGATGTGAACCAATGTGGTCATATGTGAAAAAGAAACATGCATTAAAATAATGGCACCCCGCGAAGGTCATATCCAGTTGCGTGGAAAACCAAGTACATAAACTCTTCGGCTTCTCGTCCAATCGGTGGTTGTTTGCGTGCAATTTCAAGCCAGATTTTCGTAATTAGACCAAATACTACATGTTGAAGCTAACTAAAAAAGGAAACGCTAGCGGTCACCCGCACGCATGGACGACAGGCAGTCCGAATGCTTCTGCCTAGACACAAGTTGTATAGGTCAACATACCGATGACCTCGCGTGTCAGTGCTCTAAGGTCTGTTGATAGTTTATGAAAAATGCGTGAGTGACGCTCAGTTACATGGAAAACAACAAGTCAAATCGTCTAAAAATGTGCTACTGCGGGTACAGAGATGCAGAAATGAAACCGCACAAACATCACATCGTGGAGTTACAGTGGCTTCTACGCACCGGTCGATGAACTGGTAATTCTGAATAGGATGCCGACAAATAGATAGATAGGAAACATCATACCAACTCAAACCTAACACTGGCTTGAGGCCAAAATATGTCGCAATCCACATGGAAAATTTAAACCAGAAGTGCGAAGGCCAAACGGTGGTCTGCGTCTGGGTCAAAACGAGATGGACGGAATAGGCGCCGCCGGTTTCCCAAGCTCCTTCTAGAATCCAGTTCAAAGCACTAACTTATGCGAGTCCTCGCGCTCGCAAGCATACTACCCCGAACTGAGAACATAAAGAGCAGTGCTGCACCCTTTTTCACTTTTGTTTTAGCTTATGCCGCCGAACGACAAAAAAATCCGACGCGAGAAACTTGGGCAAAAGCATCAATCCTGTGTATCGATCCGTGAATCCGTCAGGCGTCTATCTGAGGATCGCCCTCTACACGCCCGAAAGCTGTTGCACAACAGGTCAGGGGTGGAGGCACGAAACAGGCTTCCGCTGGGCAACAATTCAGCCGAACCCAAACTCATGACCAAGCCGATTGTGGTCATATCCCGTTGTGCTCCCGAAAGCAGGCCGACGAAACAACCTGCGTCTCCGGACAGCAGTTTCTCTTCGACCACCACAGGCCTCTTGCCCACCAACGGCAGTGATGTCCTAGAGGAGGCAAACCTCACGTGCAAGCAGCAGCCAAAGTACGTTGAGCTATCAACTCTTATCTCCGTAACAGGCAACAGAGCTGCAGCCATGCACTCCTCAAAGAAGCCACAGCCTTTGAACTGTACTGAGTCAGGTGTGCGGGGACAAGCAGTGAAGCTAATCCTCAGCTCTACTCCGTCAATAGCGGCCTCTCTGCTTGTGGACACAATTGCCGCCCACCCCGACAACCTGAGCCATCAGCATGAATACAGCCATCCGGAAACTCCCTCGTACATCCAGTTGGCCACGCTGATCGCCGGCGGATCGGGTGTCCACAGAAACACGAAAGAGCGACTGCAGCCAAACAATCACATAAAATTCGCCAGATGAGGAAACGGCTAGCTGGCCTCAAGGTGCAGTCCTCCTCCAAAATGAGCCTCCTGGGAGCGCCACCAAAATTATTAGTTCTTGGTGCCGCCACCCAGTGCCCAGGGCCTCACAGAGACACTTTCCCGGCCGAATAACGCCAAAACACCCAAGAACCCAGGAAGGCGAAAGCTTGCCGCAAATCCCCGCTCAACAGCAAATCTGTTCATCGAAATGGGGGTGCTGGAAGAGCTACAAACAGCAACGGTCGAAATTTTAGCCCACGGGGGAAAAGAACTCTTCCCACAAAGCCAAGAGGCCCGAGCAGACCGGGTCCCCACGGAACGAAAAAGACCTCGCAAGCGAAAAACACCCCCAGAAACCACGAAGACAGGAAGCAGATGACATCGCCCCAAAGGCCCCTTCGGTGCCTTGGACTCAAACCCGGCGCACAACTATAAAGTCTGCTTACCAACCTGGTCACTCAACTTTCGGCTCCTCACCATCGGAGGCAGCAGAGACGGTGTTGAAATGCTCGCCCACAAACTGCCTCAGCCTTTTCAACAAACTCGGCGATGTTAAACCGTCAGCTTACCTCGAAAAACCGTCCATAATCGCACTCACAGAGACTTAGTTCACACCAGATGCCTCTGACTCGAAGATCTCGATAGACGGTTGCTCTATTTTTTCAGCCGACTCAAAACGAGGGCGGACAGGCGGGATGGCTCTGTACTTACATGCGGCCCGACCAATCCCGATTGTCCTCTCTGACACCAACCCCACACCCTTATGCGATGCACTGTGGGTCCAAATCCCGTTGCGCGAGTCCGATTCTCTCTTTCTCGGTGTGGTCTACCGTAGCCATTTGAGTCTACCTGAAGATGACCAATTCCTCATACAAACACTTGAGCAACTCTCCTCCAAATACCACTTCACTCATCTCCTGCTGGTAGGTGACTTCAACAGCCCAAGGGCCTCCTGGATAGAACTCCAGCGCGTCTAATCAAGCGGGCTGTTTGCAGTGGCTCTGATTGAAGTCGTTTAGCAGAGCGCTTGGACTCAACATGTCGTCGCACCCACCAGATACCGCGCAGGCCAACTACCATCCCTGCTGGATTTTGTCATCACCAACGAAAGACACTCCGCTGACCGGGCAACAACTAACGCTCCACTGGGACATAGCGACCACTGTGTGCTGACCTTTGATTTCATCTGCTATTGGGCCAGAAATCCCGAACCTCAAACGTGGTTTCAAGAATTCTGCCGTGCAGACTTCTCAGGAAGGCGCATCCTTCTTGAAAAATCACCCTGAGACCAGCTCCAGTAGAAAAACTATATAGGACCATTGTCCAAAAAGTTCACGAGCCTGACGCAACGTTCCTCAAAAAAAACCGGCAGGCACTCGGATGAACCGCAGGCTGCCAAAATGGATTCGGCGACTTTTGGAAAAAAGATCCCAACGCTTTTCCAAAAAGTTGACTACAGGGGATACAGAAGATAAGCTGGCATTTCGCAAAATGCGGAACCACTGCAAGTCAGAAATCCGCAAATGGAACATTCAAAAACAAGCCACTATTCTGGACTCCGCTCGAAAAAACAAAAGCCTCTTGTTCAGATACATGAGACGTCGCCGCAGAAACAAGCCATTCGCGTTCTCCTTGAGGGACAGAAACGGAGAACCGGCGAATGAACCAATAGTGGTATCTGAGGTTTACAGAGAACACTATGCCTGTATATATTCGGCCCCAGCGTCTTCGTCATACTCACCATTTTCTAGGCGGAACTACGAACAGCCTCTAACCGACCTGGTCTTCACGGTGAATGACATTCGTCAACTCTTGCATCAGATCGACCCATTCTGCGCGTTAGGGCCCGACGAGGTCCATCCAAGGATCCTGAAAGAAAGGCCCTCCACACTGGCAACTCATTCACACCTGGTGTTTCGTCAGTCGCTTGACGAAGGCCGCCTTCCCTCTGCTTGGAGGGAAGCAATTGTTACGCCAATCTACAAAACTCGTGACCGACTGTCGCCTGGTAGCTACAGGCCTATAAGCCTCACTAGCGTGCCGTGCAAGGTGATGGAACGCATTTCGGGGCGAGATATCACAGGCCATCCTACTTCCAGCAACCTGATAACTCCAGCGCAACACGGATTTCTCCCACACCGCTCGTGTTTATGGACACCTTCACCCAAGACAAGCACGAATGCCTCACAACAGATGCCATCTTTTTTACTTTTCAAAAGAATTTCATAGAGTCCCACACGTCCCGCTGCTCCACAAACTAGAGTCTTACGGGATTCAAGAAAAATCATTCGCTTGATCAAGGCGTTCCTCTCAGACAGATCATCCCAGTGAGAATAGGAACTACCTGCGCTTCTCCAGCGCGAATCTCCATTGGAGGGCCTTAAGCGTCCGTCCTAGGACCAGTGGTGTTTCTGAACTACGTCAAAGACCTCCAAGATTTTCACGGATTCACGGATGGATACACAGGATCGAGGCTATTGCCCAAGTTTCCCGGGTCGCTTTTGTCCTTGTCGGTCAGTTGCTGTCGCTCACCTGAAAGGCACAAGTGAAAAAAGGTGTAGCACTGCTCTACGTGTTCTCAGCGTGGGGCAGTATGCTTGCCAGCGCGAGGATCCGCATAAATCAGTCTAATAGTGCTTTAAACTGGGTTCTAGAAGGAGCGTGAACAACTGCTGGAGGAAGGTCATTCAACGCAGCCACCACCCGAAATGAGAAAAAATTTTGTCAGATGAATGTGTGTGCTCTGAGCTTGAAAATTTTCTTACTGTCCCCGCCGTGTGTTTGTCGGTTCAACGGTCAATAACCTGTTTGCCAAGCTTTGTTCAAACAGAGTATAAGTAAGAATTAGGTCCCCTCGGAGGCGACGGTACTCCAGGGGAAAGAGATCAAGCATCGCGAGACACGTTTCGTAGTCCACGGATTTGAGGCCGGCAACCATTAACGTGGCGGCTCGCTGGACACGCTCAATGAGGGTGACGTCTTTCGTGCGTCCTGAGTAGACAACTTGGTTGGCGTAGTCCAGGAGCGGTCTGACGTAGGCCCCATGTCTACATTTTGCGGACGACTTGAAACCCTGGAGTTCCAGTGCCAGTGCCCTCCAAATGGATGTAGACGCTGTCAAGCCGTGGTCGTTGGACTGGCACCTTCCTCTGAATGACGAAAAGTGCGTCCATATGTCGTTTGGAGGGAATCCAGCGAATACCTTTGTTACGCATGGTGAGAAAGGAGCAGAAAGCATCATGAGGCCTGGACTACGCCAACCAAGTTGTCTACTCAGGACGCACGAAAGACGTCACCCTCATTGAGCGTGTCCAGCGAGCCGCCACGTTAATGGTTGCCGGCCTCAAATCCGTGGACTACGAAACGTGTCTCGCGATGCTTGATCTCTTTCCCCTGGAGTACCGTCGCCTCCGAGGGGACCTAATTCTTACTTATGCTCTGTTTGAAGGAAGATTGGTAAACAGGTTATTTACGCTGGGTATTCGCACAATGAGATTGATTTCTCAATATCTACGCCATTTTCAGGCTTGCCTCTTCATAGTGTAGAATGTCTCTATATATATATATATAATGTTCTCCTGTATTATTATTGAAAATCCTTTACATTTGTTTATATCAGCGAAATCTCAAGGACAATAAACAACGCAGACTGTGAATGCGTTCCTTGTAACTCATTTGAAACTCGAATGTATATGCTTGCCCGTCTCTCATATGACCCTATACGTGCCCCTACCTTTCTCTCTTCCCCTGTTGCAGGTACAACGGACGAGTCACCACGGGCCCCGGACAGGGAAGAGTATCCCACTTGTACTCCCCCTAACTGACCTTCACACAACTCTGTACATACCCCCGTCTTCCGGTTTCGGTTTCGGTTCAATGCACGTGTGTCGCTACCACACTCCGGTCTTCGTCCCTGTTCCACCTGACCTGTGCGCAAGTGTGCTGTGTATACCGTGTGGATCCATTGCAGTCCATATATCTGCACATTCCGAAACTGACGTGTGCCGTCGCTACATCCTCTCGAACGTCGAATACCGCTGACTTCCTGACGTCCCACGCTACATACGTGATGACAAAAAATCGCGAAAAGTGTGAAAGGTTGACTAACATAAAATGAACGTAACTTTCAGGTATTTTTCCACGGGAACACATTCCCTCAACATTCTAGAATCTAAATCGCCTTTGGAGATTCAAAGTAGGCGTAGGCGCACTCGAGCAAACAGATTTTAGTCCATGATTCTTTGTTGCCAATAAAAATTCCGTGGTGCACGCTAATTATTTGCTAAACATCGTGCTGGCAAAAACCAGAGTTTTTCATTATAGGTTGCAAATTATGCTCCCAACCCACCGCCGACAGCTTTCGACGGTCTTCGTAAACAACTGAATCGGGTGATGGATAAGCTTCAGGCTGGAACGCGGGACTGCCACCGCCATCTTTAAGCGGTTGATTGTTCAGGGACAAATCCTGTTGCGTCAAGCCTCAAAGTCTGCAACCGACGACCTGTCGTTGGTGGTCGAGGATAATGCACCTCAACCAAGACTGCGGTCTGGAAACGCTTACTTGGGGTTCTGTGTGCTCTGTGACCGGCCTACTCCTACCAGTGACCGCTGGTGTGCAACGGATCGCGTGTCATATCACGCCGACTGTGATGACGGTGAACCTTGCCCACTATGTGGTGGTGCCCTTCAGGCTTGTCCCAAAGGTGAGTCCACATGAAAATAAATCATCATTTTTGTTCTTAGTTCCGTGCCCATCCAGAAAACGCAGAGGTGTGCTTGCTACCCGGTCCGCAAAGAGGGCCCCTTATGATGTTGACCTGGACCGAAGCACAGATTCGTAGCACAGTGTGTCCCGTAAGTATGTGTGCGTCCGTGTTTTCGGGTTCACAGAGTAACTACTCGACAGACGTGAGTCAATGTCTGACAACTACGACTAACTCTGTGGAGCGCCAGCTAGGTGAAGGAGACGAAGATGATTTCATGTGACCCTTGGCTCCGAAAAGTTTGTCTGTCAATGAGGTCCTATGCATTTCATGTAAGTCTCGTATTTCTTGAGAGGTGCAGTAAACAGGAATGCGAAATAACCGCTGAAGATGGCATTGTGTGAACAGGGATCTGCGACGGCATAGTCGCTTCAGTTAATTTTGGGGTAAGTATCTCTACCTGTTTGTTGGTCGCCCGCCTTATGGTGGTATTTCGATAACCTGAATGATATCTTCCTCTAAATTCAGGACTTCACTGGCCAAATAAACACTCCCCACGAAGAAGAAAATGCGCCTCCCAGAAGGACATATGTAAACTTCAAAATGACCAATATATCTCACCATTCAATGACGTCCACTTTGAGTTTTTTCTCCGTTACCGATGGATGGATTAGTCAGGCATCGTGTACCCCTAGCCGCATGTTGGTGGTGTGCGTCGGTTAAGATCTGTAGTATACGGCGTTTGTCACTGATTGATTCATATGTAAGTATTGGTGATGTACAACCTTGCTTACTGGGCTCTGGCTCATGAGGTTTATTTCTGTTTTCCATCCACAGAAATTGTCGTGAACACCTACCTACGGAGAACCACCGTCCCCTGGTGCGGCCATAGCGTGCATCTTACAGATCGTTCACCTGTCTGGTATTATCGATGTAGGCTCCATGTGGCCAGTTAGTTAGGCATCGCGTACCTCTGGCCGCATGTTAGTGGTGTGCGTCGGTTAAGAACGTTCAGTCGTCTGGTATTATCGACGTAGGCTCTATGTGGCTAGTTAGTTAGGCATCACGTACCCCTATCCGAATGCCGTAGATATCGAGAAATCAATCTCATTGTGCGAATACCCAGCGTAAATAACCTGTTTACCAATCTTCCTTCAAACAGAGCATAAGTAAGAATTAGGTCCCCTCGGAGGCGACGGTACTCCAGGGGAAAGAGATCAAGCATCGCGAGACACGTTTCGTAGTCCACGGATTTGAGGCCGGCAACCATTAACGTGGCGGCTCGCTGGACACGCTCAATGAGGGTGACGTCTTTCGTGCGTCCTGAGTAGACAACTTGGTTGGCGTAGTCCAGGAGCGGTCTGACGTAGGCCCCATGTCTACATTTTGCGGACGACTTGAAACCCTGGAGTTCCAGTGCCAGTGCCCTCCAAATGGATGTAGACGCTGTCAAGCCGTGGTCGTTGGACTGGCACCTTCCTCTGAATGACGAAAAGTGCGTCCATATGTCGTTTGGAGGGAATCCAGCGAATACCTTTGTTACGCATGGTGAGAAAGGAGCAGAAAGCATCATGAGGATAGGTGCCAAAAAGGATTTGGGCATCTGGGTCTCCTCAAACTTGTCCTTCTCAGTGCACCATGAGAAATCGGCCCAGAATGCATTCGCCGTTTTACGAATGATCCGACGCACCTTCTCCCGTATTACTCGCATGGACTTCCAGACGCTCTATGGGGCCCACGTCAGACCGCCCCTGGACTACGCCAACCAAGT
>NW_008751703.1:1111413-1163093 GCF_000715545.1 Opisthorchis viverrini | reverse complement strand
CTGCCCCACGCTGAGAACATGTAGAGCAGTGCTACACCTTTTTTCACTTGTGCCTTTCAGGTGAGCGACAGCAACTGACCGACAAGGACAAAAGCGACCCGGGAAACTTGGGCAATAGCCTCGATCCTGTGTATCAATCGTGAATCCCTGATTAAACGCGCGTTATTGGAATTGGAACGCTGCTTTTCGCCGGGAGATAATTTCCCCTCGGGATCGTAGAATTATGGTGCTAAGGACTGAAATTCGCGAAGAATGCCAAGTTTTCAATCCTCCTGTTGTCGATGGTGAATGTACTTTGCAATACGAAACCCTCTGGGTGTTGGCGCATGTCTGATGTGTATGTACATCATCCCAGTGTTGTATGACATCATAGACGTCTTTCGTGGGTATAACCTCGTTTTCATCTGCTTAGGCTTTTGTGAAGACGACCGGGTATGATTCCCGATAGATCCCCCGATTGTAACTAATGACTTGCTCGACAAGATATGGAACAAGAGTCTGATAACGTGTGGTTAAGGGCAAATAAACCGAGTACCGGAACTGCAATTTGTATCCAACAGCTAACGTAACTTATAGAGTCATCCGACTCCTCAATTCCCAAAAGGACACTGCCTTAAGGTCTTTAAAGCCACTTGATCCGAAATGGGGACTCTACAGGTCATATACAACTACGACATGCAGTTCCTTCAAGAAATAATGAATATAATCCTCGGTTCAGACTAGGAAAGCACTCGCGTTTTGTGAGTCTTGCTATTTGGCCAGGGCATCCCGGACAGCAGCCGACCGGTTGAAGTCGAGGAAACGCGAAATTGCATGCTGTCTCAAATTTGTGGACTCAGTTAAATGGAAATTCACGTATGCATGGATATCGACCGATAACAACGTACCCAACTCAAAGGCGCTGTGACAGTAGCTCAGGAAAACTAAGAAAGAGGAATACATTCTTCGTGCTATACATTTTCAAGGAGTCTACTAGCAAGTACTCAAACTGACCAGTGACACTGGGACTGCACACACAGTACCAATTGCTAGCTTGTTTCTAGCCTTCTATAACGACAGGAGCATGCTACGGAGGTGCGATAACATTCATTGGCCTAACTACGATGAGTCAGGTGTAATGGGGGGTCCGTGGAACTTGGTTACATAGGGGTGTGGCCGATGAAGGAGTGAAACCTGGTTACCACCACTTTAGGACAGGAAGTGACAGGAAGCAAAGCCCACATGTAGTTGCGCTCCTGCACGTCAAGTCGGCTGTTCTCTACTGCATAGCTGTGTCAGCGGGCATAACATATGCCCGTTTCCCGTTGGAATTCTCGCCTCTTGGACTCAAATTCCGCGAAGGGACCGCACCCGCGACCGGGAAAGTGCTCCGTCATCTGTCTATTTGTGTTGCGTTCATCCGGAAATATATTCTGTGAGTCTGCAAGACATACCACAAAGCTATCTTGACATCAATCCACTGGAGAAGGTACTTGTCTTCGGCATAATAGGCACCGGCCATACCGTCGCTGATACCGTCCTGGTCGCGGTCGCATGTCGTGGGCACCCGGACTGCAAGCGGAACAAACGAGGAATGACCTTTTGCAGCTCCGCACCGGTTTATACATCATCGTAACATAGGGCCCCTATGGCTTTGAGACACTAGTAGCAAGGCGCTTACTCTGGTATAGCTGTCACTTATCATGGACTATGCGAGAAGTCGTGCGAAATACCCAGAGCTCAAAGTGACTTCCCCGTTGGACTTTTATGCCGGAAGATCACTACCCTCATAACCCACTGAGCATGTCCTCAAAATAGATCATTCCAGCCCAGCGATACCTGGAGAAACGACACTTCTTGTTGCCTGGTGACAACATATTCGCACCCATCGTCTGGGGAGGCTGTCCTCATATACTGTGCTGCACAGATCTTGAGGGGAGATTACCCGTAACAACCGTTGAGCTACGATTGGTTTCACCATCGGTGGACGCTGAACGATTGGTGTAGCATATGCGAAGACCTATACGTTCCATACCGACTGTTCACATGCCTCGAGCAACAGCTCAGTGGAGTTACTCTTGCAGATTGATAATGGTGATCACAATGGCGTAACCACTCGTATGCGCTTGTTGGATACGTGTTGGGCTATGCGAGAAGCCACAAAAAACGCTTTGAGACCTGTCGTGAATGCTTTACGTATGTGGCACAGAAGTTGGACCAGATGTCCATCGATGTCTGCTGGTCAATGTCAAAGGAAAATGGAGCAGGACTGCATAGTCAGTTTATGCTCTTCAAAATGGAAGCGCCTTCTAACTGCTTCCCATGTGATTGTGTACTCTTGCCAAACTTCGCCGAGAACGATGAAAGGGGGTTATAACATCGAACGACCTTGCTGATTACGAAGCATACAAACAACAGCTCAACTTTTTTAATACGGACAAGCGACACAAGCTAATTCTTGTACGAAAGGCGAAAATTGGACGACAATCTATCAACAAATGGACAAACGACTGAAATCATTTTGAAGGCAGTTTTGAATGCAATCTGTTATCAGGTGACGGCGAGTAGACATCAATGTTAGCGAGCCATTTTGCTTCTGTTTTCTCCGCTGGAAACCAGCACTATCAGCCGGTGGTACTCATATCGTCCAAACTTGACAACCTATCTTGCTCCCCAGAAGCAGGCACATGGTTAAGTCTGTCAGCCTATCTAAATCCTGTGGACCCGATGGCTTCCATCCTCTTATTCTAAGGACCTTAGCTCGTTTCGTGACGCCTCATAAGATATTGGTCCTCTAACGCGACATCACACGGCCGGATAGTCTGTACATCGCATACTTCAAAGAAGATGGTGAGGTCCTGGTGTACAGTCTAACAACCATGCTGTAGATTTGGGACGGAAAAATAATAGCAGTCGAGTGGAGCTCCTCGACCGTCACCACAGTTTTCAGAAAGGAAGCAAGAACGCCATGTGAAAGCCATCGTGGTATCAGACTGGTATCGCATCTCCGGCATTATTTTGCGCAGGTTGGTGAACCATCGGACAGATTCGTGAGGATCTAGCTAGGTTTCGCCTTGGTCGAGGATGCATCTACCATATTGCTCTCCTTGGTCAGATCCTTCTCAAATGTGGACGATTTTAAACAACCTAAGATTGCATGGTTTTGCATGCGCTTCACACCTGCAAATCGTAAATTTCTAGTACGCGACTGGGTGAGATCAAACCCAGACCTTATGCTTGCCGGTGAGCCGATCAACTTGGTAGGTGAATTCGTTTGCCTGGGCAGTTGTATAAGTTCCGGTAGGCTGGCGGAATATGGGATTACTTTTCGAATCGGGAAGGCTAGGGTAGCTGTTGTCAACATCCGACACCTATGGTGCCGGCCTGACTTCAGTTTGTTTGTCAGGGGCAGGATTTACACTGCGGTGGTGCAACGCTCAGCACCCATTCTTGCAATAAGAGGGTTTTTTAGGAAGGGGTTTTGCATTCCAAGACTACTCAAAAAACTTTTTTCATTGTAGGTTACTGCGCTAGCATCTGCTTGTGAGGCCCATGGTAGCGTGCGTGAATAACATCGAGTAATTCACCCGATCCGGCTATTTCCAAATGGATTTCGACCTCTTTGAGAAACTCAGTGACTTGGAAACGAGGATCTACGTGCTAGAGAAAGAGTTGGAGGAAAAAGATGCTTTAATCCAGTCACTCAAACTCCGAAACACGCAGTTGGAACAGGGTAAATATTTCTTGTATGTCCCTTCTATTTTCGTAGAAATCGAATCTCAAAAACATCACCATTCACGCTCCGATTTGGATCTTGGGGTCAAATGTGACTTAGCAAGCATTGAAAGCGGTAGGCCCTCTAGTAGTTACACACTAACAAGTCAGGCAAGACTATTGCAGAAGTTCTGAGAGAGACTTCCGAATCCGTCGTTCGACACACAGGCTATGCTTTTGACGAACGTACCGGGTTGTACTTCGATCACATCAGTGGCTACTACTACGACCCAGTATGTTAGATTAACACACCAGATGTTAGTCTTTTTTACCCAGGAACATCATCTGTTCTTCGAACCAAGAACAGGCACCTATTACAGCTATAACTCGGAAACTGGTGAATATGCCTATCGTTCTTCAGTAGATTCCCGGAGGTTAGCAGAGCTCAGAGAACTCTTCGGTCGCAGTCCAGAGGTAAGCGCACTGACCCACAAGCGGTTAGTATCTACTGTTTTTCAATCTTCTAACAAATAAGTTGTTTCGTTGTTGAATGCACTTCGGTATCTTCCATTGTTCCAGATCAGCGTGAAGCCACAACCTACTATGGGATCTGGCAAACTCGTCGACGTCGCCACGGCATTGCGCAGACGAGTGCTTAACCGCACACTTTTGCGGTACCCTTGCTGATTTGTATTGTTTTTCCTTTTGCCTTTTCCCGTGAATGCAACGAACTGGGGATGCCATGCCCCCTTCGTCATCCAGGATGCACACTCGGTCCCAAAGCAGCGCAGCCCTAGCCCACTCTCGCGACACCGTTCACGTCATCGCCGGCGTCGTTGCCGAAGACGGTCTAGGACAGGCTCTTCTCGGAGGTCTCGAAACAGCAGTAGTCGGAGCAATTCTTCCCAAGACTCTCCTCGTTATCCTCAAAACCCACGACGACACTCCGCTTGCTCGGACGCGTCGCCCGAGCAAGATGCGCTCACTGGGTCCATGAGCAGAAAGAAGATAAAGCGAAAAAGAGCGAATGCCTGCTCACCGAAGGAACGATTCCACTCAAAACAAGATAAAGAGAGTGAGTTGTTTGCTAAAGGCAGCCTATATCAATTGTACACTGCTAAACTGTTATGAAACACTCACTACGTAGTGGGTTTCAGGTGCTGTTTTTATTAGGTTCGCCTTAGTCAGTCTGCTTATCGCATCATTTTCGAACATCCGAAGTGTGCGACGAGCTCGTCTTAAAACCCCTGGACTTTTTGAGATGATGCTATCCATTTGGAAGAAGGACACCGGGGTGCCTTGGTTTGTTCACCTCTGTATTCTATTTCGTTTGCAACTTGTAAAGGCTTATGCCTGGTTGAATGACACAGATGATTGAGATCCATCACCCTGTAGTTCTGACGTTTTTCGTGGTCTGGCTCTTAAAACGCCCAACTTCTGCATCACTAGCATACGGGTGAATTTTTGTGTTGAGGGATATCCATCTTGGAAGAGCCCTTGTGGAACAATTTTTGGTGTAAAAGACTATTGTATCACATAGGTCTTCGCGTGATGCCAGCTTTTACTATACTTCAGTGGTCACTGTCAAGAATGGAACATCTGAGCACTTTCAGATAGGAAGTTTGTGAGCCATGATCACAGTTACTCTGGTTTGGTGACGTGCTCCGTATGCTAGTCGACCGAATTTGTCGAGGAGCCCTTCTGGTTAGTTGTTTTGTGTTCTGACCGCTGATTTACCTCGAGTTCAGTTGTGTGGACCAACTGACACGCCCGTTTGGACTTTCAGATCGAGTAGCACCAGGACTGTGCTTCCGAGCCCTAGTAAGAACGAAGCTTTATGTGGACTGACCAGAATGACTGCACATGGACAAGTGAACTACGCGGACTAAAACCATGTTGATACAAGTCATTTTTTTGTTTGAAACCGGAGTCCACCGCATGTTCACCTACGCATTAAGGGTTGACGGAAACTTCCTAACATCACTTCACCACAGGGCTTGTCATCATTTTTATCAGTAAGATTACCATCATTGTTATCAGGGTCTTATGTTGGTCCATTTAATGGAGCAAAAGGGATGGCTGGATTGTGTACGCGTTACTCCTGTACGTACAAATAAGGCTACGTTTTTATCTGATCAGGTGGCTATCGATCTGGCAAGTCAGCTGTCGAGCCCGGCGAACAAATCAACAGCCACCTAATCAACTACCAACGATTGCACCCTATCTACATTACCAAATTAGAGTAATTTTTACGACTTTTTTAGTTGTGGTAACACCTAACGTATAAGGCTGGCAAAAACGTTTGGACATATCCCGTTCCGAATACTTGGAATGGCCCAGACTGTAAAAGGTTGCCGATTTTCGTTTGTATCGACAACGACCAACTCACTAGGCTTGAAGTCACTTTCAGTTTTGTTTGTTTTAAATTTCAACAGACATAGATGGAAGTTCTGGTCATTCAACTCCGCCTGCACAGCAGGTGACATCGTTTGCGGCAAAACCCATGGTTTACCCACCTGGTGTGCGTCTAGTAGTTTTGGCATCTGAATGCGCCCCCCTCGGGTCGGTATTTATCCTTACAAGTGAAGAGTCATCTCGGGGCTGGGGATGTATCGGTCGCAATCCAACCTTTTGTCCGTCTGTAAACTTTCCTGACGATCCGGATGTGAGCACTGTAAGTTACCTTCAGTTTACTGATTGTCTTAATGATTTTGCTGGATATCCCTGTTGTTCACGACTTTCTGGCTAGATTGCGTAACGCGCCCAATAAACCGTCTGCGTACTGTGCCAGCTATTCGTCACAATGAAGACTCATGTTTTGATACTCCCCAAGTTCATAACACAAAAAGGAAAGCTCGGAAGTAATGTTGTTTGTGATGGTAGCATCACGTATTCTTCACAAGAATGGGCTATCGTAACCGGTTCAGGTTGGAAAAAATACAATGGAACGCCCCAATAAAGGAATTCATTAGCAATAACCAGATTTCCTCTCATACCGGGTGTCCTTTCGTACACGCACATGTATACTTATTTCAGTTCAGCCAGTGCTCGGGTACGGAAATACTTTCTGATGTGGTTAGTTGACAACACTGTTACGAGACGGAGTGGATCTGTCCGTAGCTTGATTAATGTTCAACTGATGGGTTTTGTGCTTGATTTCTGCCGAAACACCACATTGTACCAACCGCATTAATATAAACTAAGTTCACATTCAGTTGAAGAACGTCGTAAAGGAGAGATTCACTTGAGTCTCCCGTGAGAACCAAATTGGTTTGCAACTTAGTGTATTTGTCGCAAGTTTACGGCGAGTTCACGAGATGAAGCGAACAATGATTGGAAAAATCTCTTCGGGTCTCTTGGGTGCATGCTTAGTGTTCTTGTTCAGGTTAGCTGAAAACGCCTACGGGGATTTCAAAGCCAAAGCAGAAATTTTTTGCAAATGCGTCCGGATGTCCTTTATTCACGAGTCCCCAATTTATGGTTTTATCCTAGTCTGAACAATTAGCGTCCTTTAATCGTCATTTTGGCTCTACTCGAATACTGAAACTCAATCTATCCAGGATTTATAATGTGCCGCTAACCTAGGTGAATATGTACCATGAGAGGAACATGTCCCCTGTTCCAATAATCGTCAAACCATTTTTGTTGCTTCAGCGTTTAGCTCCGAGAACACTTTATCCACTCTTTCGTTATTGGGGAGCGTAGTGGTGAGTAGCCGTGGGTTAGTATGCCACAACCACTGACCCACCGCTACGCGCCACTACGCTCCTCAACAACCCACTGATTGTCACCTCGATTGGTGATGACACGTTTGCAATCGAATTGCCCAGCTCAGCGAACAAGCCAACGACCAAACCCTAAACAAGACAACTACTCTCATATGCACACGAGTTTGGTTTTTACAGGAAACTGAACTAAATCCAGCTGGATCTCGTTTATGATGGTCCGCTTAATCAGGACAGTTTTGCTTTACTAAATATAGTAATGCATCATACGTATGGTAGGTAGGGAGGAGCTGTAAGTGCGTAAGTGGTAAGCTTTGTGGGTGTTGGTTCCAGAATGTAAACAATGCGTCGTCCCCGTATAATCCTCGTCATATACATTATTTAGCACAATCCATCGGCAACAAACCTTGGCCCCCAACTCCCGTACAAATAAGAAAAAGAATCCTCTAGTAAAGCGTGCCAAAAGCGAGTGGGTAGGTCTTTGTTAAAACAAGATGATAAGAACAACAGGTCGGTACCTTTGAAGGGAAGTGAAACATATGGTTCAGCTGTAGCACCCTTTCAGTGCCTAACTACCATGCCACCAGAGGGAAGCACGAAGGCTGGGATACTACCAGGTTGCTCAAACCTAGAC
The DNA here is from genome assembly GCF_000715545.1 of Opisthorchis viverrini. NCBI lineage: Eukaryota > Metazoa > Platyhelminthes > Trematoda > Opisthorchiida > Opisthorchiidae > Opisthorchis > Opisthorchis viverrini. The sequence continues at coordinate 1,155,041 of NW_008751703.1, read as the reverse complement.
AGAAGAAGTCGAGAGGTAGAGGTCGGGTTTGAACAGCGGATCTTTCGGTTAGTAGATAGGCGCTCTAACCACTGAGCCATCTCGTCCCCAACTGAAACATATCTGAGCATCGTGTCTGAGTAGCGCGCCATCGAAAGGTTTTCCCAGCATCTTCTGCCAACCTAGCTGAAGTTCAAGACAAACTTCAGTGGGGTCACTTACCTGTGCAAGTTTTTCAGCCACGTGTCCCCAGCCAGAAAGTCGCGACGATCCCACAGCATTAAGCCCGGTTTCGACAACTTTTATTTCACCTTGCGATGTCATGGTTCATTCTCCGTCACCCTTTCCTCAACACTGGTTTTGAACGAAAAACTGAACTTTGATAGGCGGCTGTTGGACATCCGTGGTACACGTCACAGCCTTCTTAACCTGGTGAGCTCTATTTGCTGCCGCATTGACTGGGGTTCACCAGTTTATCGGGGCACAGTTGTACGAATTTTCGAGAACGCCCGGGTTCCTCGACTCGGAGGTTCATGCTTCGCAGTGAACTAAGGCCGTCCTTGCAGTTGATTTGTATGGACGGCTCGTTAGTATCACTGAAATTCGCTTCAGATGCCCTAGATGTCGCTAGTTAGCAAATTCTAGTTACGCCTGAATTTCAGTGACTTCAAACTTCACAATGAAACCGGTGACCAGGTGCCTAAACCAATCAACAGAACCGGTCTAACCATTTTTGACGTTCCAAAGGACACAAGGGGCTGGAAAATTTTGAAGACTCTACAACTGAAGGCATAAAATGGATGTCGAAACAAAGGACCAATTCCGATATTTTCTGTTAGTGGTTTTTGCAGACGTGTAATCGTCGATTATCGAAACATTCTCGTCCCTTTAATCAAAGTTGACTAGTCTTTCTCTAGATGTGACTTCGATATCTGGACTCACGTTTCCTTCAAGTGTGCACTGCAAGACGAAATCACTGACAAAAATACACAAGGGAGGAGAAGAGCAGTAAACCTTGAAAAGAAACTCTTAGATGACTCACTGTACATTCGGACCCGACCAGAAGTATGGGGACAACGGATAAGATTGATACAGGCGTAGTCACTGATTGGTAAAAATGGATGGAACACAGGCTGCCTATCAGAATCTCCATGGCTCGAATTCACCTGCGAGTTTCCACTCTGGTCTTCCCAGAATTAGGTAACCGGTAGTGTTAAAATCCTTGTGTTTATTTCCTGTTTCATGATGTATAACTTGAGTTCTTCCTCACATCCACACGAAACACATCAGTCAGCGAACTATCCTACACGATTGCGCGTGAGAGTCCGAACACCATTAGTGTTGGATCGTGTCATACCGGGTAATAGTGTATATCTGGCAACGTAGGCAGTTTGCTAATGTAGCCTCCACATTTTTACTGACTCAACTTCCTGATTCTGCATCCTGCCTGCTTCGAACTGTCAAGTGGAACACTTTTCGTTTCATGCCCTTATCAATTTGTGCGTTATTCTACTGCCGTCTTTCAGATTCACTGTGAGGTTATTTACAACCAGACCGAAGAGAACTATTCTCTGTTGGATAGAGAATCTTCTTCCGGAACGTTTGTGAATGGGCAGTTGCTTCCGAAGGTTAGTTTTTGAGTTCGCTGCGTGTTTATAGCTTTTGCACAATGTCTTCGTGCCCTCAGTTTCAATTCAGATTATAGAAACAAATGTCTGGTAGTCAAATAATCCTGAAATACTGCGTTTTTACAGGCTTCCTTCAAGTAAACCAGCAGGCCTTCGCGTGAGCACTGACGTTCATCGATGCGGCTGGTAGTGATAATGTGATGACAGTGGAAGCTAGCGGATTCCCACTTTCGTGTCAAGCAACAACGATAGTACTGTTGGACACTTGGTAAAACGTTTGAGTAGGTGGATGGTAATCACCAGCGCAGCTGAGTTTGCTGGTAATCCCCGGGGAATGAAAATGTGATCGGTGTGTCCTCTTGTAAGACGGAACCCAGCTTAGTTTTCACAGATCTGCCTCAAGCTTCGAACGATAAGACCAGAGAGCACCTACGATATCACAGCTACCAGAGTGATGCCTTGGGCGGTTTCCACACAGCGTTCGCATACCCTTTTCGAAGACAGGAATAACCGTAAGCGTGTCTCATTCTGTAGGCACTTTCTCTTCGCCCCGTATCGCGTCAATCACTTTTGTCAGATGGGTCCACGGGGATTCTCCATCTTCAAAGAGGACTGGACACAGACCGTCCCACCCTGGTACCGTTTCCCATTTCAGTACGAATATTTCGTTTTTTATTTCTTTTGACGGGCGATTAATGTTTGCATTCCACTCCCCCGTATGCACTTTCCCAGAGGCCGTGTTGCAGGAGGTCAGCTAAACTGCTCTACAAAGCACTCGGCTCATCTTTCCAGTCTACAGACCGGAGTCTGACTGAATTAGAGCCAGTATCAGGACTACTTCAGTTGGTAGGATACCTGATTTGGTGATCTAAAATGATATATCCTTTATTTAACTTTTGGAGCTTAATTAGTGGCAAGAGCACTTTGCCGATCGCAGGTGCTCTCAATTTCGTTGATATTTGAGCTTCACTTAATTGCCAATTTTTCCGACTGATTGTATCTTACAGGCGGAACCTGTGCGTTTGAGTCACGGTGATGTACTCCGTATCGGTGCCACCCGTCTACTCGTACATTTGCATCGCGGCTCGGAAGTTTGTGATCAGTGCGATCCGGACACCCTTCGGTTAGCCCTGGAGGAGGCGACAGATGGTCCTCCCTCCTCTGAAGCAGATTCTTCCGACGTGACGAATGGTCTTTCAGGTCAGTTGCTTGCCTCCTTGACGCAAAGCAGTTGCTCGGTTGTGTTTACGGGATTAGTTCTGCACTAGTACTGCGGTTCTAAAGAAAGCATAACTGGAAACTGTTTTTCACACTTGCCTTTTCAAAACGCCTACGTAATTGATTTCGCATATAGGCAGGATACACTTAGCCTCATTGTTCTTTATGACTCTTGCGGGAATGCTTTAATGATTATGTAAATGATCAGCTTATCAAACTATAGATTGTGGTGGTGGAAATGAAGACAAGGTACAGCTGTCTTGATACCTTATCCTGTGGTCTCAACGGGATGATTGGGTACAGAAGTCCGCTTGAAAAATCGTTGTTTTGATAAGTTTTTTCAGGTTAAGAACTCTTCATCTCTTACTTTTGATAATCTCCCTCTAACAATTGTGGCTGAAGTGCCTTTGGTGACGTCAGCTCACGCGGTGTATGACATATTCAAATAAAATATACCCACTTCAAAATTCTGGATGGGCTTTATGCTGAGTACTAACCTGGAATAGTCTCACTTAAATGCAGGTCAAACCAAGTCTTTTGTGATTTATTCCACTCTAATGTACACCGCTATACTCTCTAATTCGGATCACGTTAGTTTAAATTTTCTCTTAAGAACACGGCTTGGATACATGATTCAGTGACGAAATTCGTTGTGAAAACTCTAGAACCGAATGGGATCTGACACTAGCAGCTCAGACTATTGGTGTGGTAGTCACATTCTTATACAGCTCTTAGTAGGCAGTGCCGTCCATGGCCTACTGGAAGGCACCACGTTGATGAACCTCGATAAACTTTACTCAGGTCGCCTTTCCAAGATGTTCCTCCTTTGATAAGCTAAACAGTTGAACATTTCCGCTACTAGTAACAATTTATAATTTCCTTTTGGACTTCGTTTTAGTGCGTTTGTTCCGAAAGATCGGATTCGTTACCAGCTGACTTTTAGCTACTGGGCAATGGTATGGCTTCATTCTCATGCCTCGTTTAGTCGAATACCTCCGGGATTCCATCCAATCAATAGAAACTATCGTTTTTTCTCTGGGTTGCTCATTTGAGTAACAAAAGTTTCACCAGTAACCGAGGAAAAAGTCGTCAATGCGTCGTGACGCGGTGTTTCATTGAAGCAGAGTGACCCTTCACCAATACCCCAACCGTTATATCTAGCTGATGTTCGAAAAGAGCGTAAAAATTTCATCACTTCTACAAATTTTTGATAGGGAAATCGGGAGTCCAAAAAGCTGTACTGTTTCATTTATAATCTCTCCGATCTGTGGAGGTGGGCGACAACTTGGAACTTATCCTGCGCATGGATAAATATCGATTTCCGGGGGAATTTCTCTACTGTTCAGAATTAGTTCAACCCTCCCTCCCGATTATTGCATACCGAGCGAGTTAACCGTGGGGGATGCTCATCGTAAGGGCCTGATTGCGTGAGTTGCTTGTCGCTTCCACACTGTGGATTGCTTGGTCGAATGATCACCTTCGAAATTACATTTCTGGTGCTCATTTCTTGCGGTCAAGCCTTCCATAGATCCCAACACTGAAGACCAACAACTTGTTATTGAAAGTGTCGTGTATCATGTTAGTGGTTGAATAATACTGAATGGCGGAACGACTGCGGGAGATTTGCACTTTTTTTTTATCTATGCTGAGCCCCATAACCACGGATAGGTCATTTGAGTGGAATCGACCGAATTGTGCGCAATCCATGTTTCTCCATTAAGTACGGAAGAACGAATTACTCAGGCGGACATAGTACTGTAACACAACCTTCCTGCACGCCTTAGACTCAGCTGTCTGATCTGGTCCAGTTACGCTTTATTCGACTGTTTAATCCTCTTCTGTGATGCAGCTTGTTCGGTGTTATTGGTGCGGCTTTGCTTGTTTTGTTGCTAATCGAGAGGTCTTACTGATGTGAGCCAACATGGGGTATGTATGGTCGTCCCACACTCAAATGGGCGAGTGGATATCCTTTCCAGATTAGAGTGCCGTAAGGATTCGACATTATTTATGAGGTGGTTTAAAACAGCAAAATGTGGGAAGCATGTATGATGTATGCACTACAGGACGCGCTTCCAGGTGCACTTGTCGACTCCATGTCCATCTAGAAACTAGGAAACCCACCATCGTCTGTGATCCGGATAACGGTGTTGAGCGTAACTGCTTGCAGGTAGCACCCGTGTGACCCTAACAATTCCTGATGCGCCCTGTCACTGCCATTGTCGTTTTCTCAGGTAATTGACATTGAAAATTTCTTGAATATTTTTAATAAGTGTCGCTTTTGTTTTAGCTGCTGCTCGTCGAGATCTTCATCGGCGTGTCAATATTGACATTCTGAAGGAGAAATATGGCATTCGAGTGAGTATTTTGTGTCCACCATCTACCTTTTCCCCATGGTCTGTTGGATGCACTTATATGATTGTATTGGCGGATGCCTTCGACCTCTTTTTCCGGTCGCAACTTAGCGACAGATGGAAACCATACAGAATAGTCCCTGTTCGAAGTTTCTAGGTGGTGGGGAGATTGGAACCGCGGAGTGCAAGTAAAATAAACCTGAGGGAGAATTTTAAAGTGAATGTTTATGAAAGAACGTCTGGAGGAGTGCAAACTATTCCGAATTCCGAATATACGTGAAAATGAAGGCCTTTAGCAGTCAGAAATGGAAATGTTTCGGGACTGTGGTAACTCGGAACAATGCTTATGGAGTGAGATGCAGATGGGACAGCTAACTTAGAAGTTAGTGCCAAAAATGTTTAGCCTCATCCTCTACCGAGAAGGAACTCCTCAGGTGAAAGAGCATGAATCTTCTCTCTCAAGTGGATCACTGTACCACACATAGGACACCCTAAAGGGAACACCCGAATGTGCACTTTTTGGTTGTCATCTTATGGCAAATAGGCAACGCGGTTATCCAAGACAATGATACACCCATATGGACGTTAAAACAGTGTGTTTTGCCGCTCATAGCCGTGAGTTAGCAGAGGCAATGGATAGATAAAACAACACTCTGCCGCATGAAAACTTTCTTCTTCGACCGTCTGAGAGTTCCGGACTGATTGGCTTTCATTTTTTTGAGTTCAGTAGAATCGGGAACCGGCGGAGCATACTGCTGCGCTGATACGAACGTTTACTATTGCTGAAGAACGAAGACGTGCTGTCCCCATAAAGGCTTGCTTCTAAGGACACAGTAAAATCAGGGCGTCCCAAACCTGTTTGCGTTGCGAAAGATAGACCGCCCCCGTGAAACGGATGCTCGGAAAGAGAGAATAGCCTGATCGTCCAATTGTAAAATTCCTTTTTGAAAACCGTGCCCAGCTGAAAGCTTCGGTCACGAGTGTTCTGATGGGCAGATCGTCCTGAATACCTTTGATTTTGCCGCACTTTGCAAACCATGGAGATCTCAGCCATAGACGGGTTTTATTAAGTTCAGCGTTATGTTGTAACCATCGTCCCACACACGACTTGGTGAATTTCATGGAAGACTGCGGCATCGGAATTGTCGCAAAAACGAAAGGCGAATAATAATTTGCAACGTTGAAGGTTTCCTGTATTTTTCATTTGTTTTTTTTTCCTGAATGTGTTACCTCGTGTAACAAGAGTCGGATTCAAGGATCACGAGATGCGTTGAACAATAAAGCTGTCGCCTCGGACGCCAGATGGTTTCCGTTTGACAATGTTTCTGGTGGTGATGTTCGTTTTCATTTCCCTAATTTGTCAGAACAATCCAAAATACTGTTCCTTGTCGTCATTCGGTATATAAATGAGTTGTCGGGGCATTTTATTTAAGGATCGTAAAGAGAAATGACCTGATCATATTGGTTTGTGATACCTCTCTTGAACGGCGCGGTGAAATAATATGATCACTTTGTCCCAGTTACTTCCCACCTTTTGGCCTCTCTAAGTCATTTACTATTAGTACTTCACGGCCATGTCTTGTTCAGTCTCTAGCGATGCCCAGCATTTACTCAAAAATGTTCTATTCCATCCACTAGGAATGATTTCTAGTAAAAAAATAGTAGTGGTTTTGTTTCAGGCTTGCTGAACGAAAAAGATCGTTTGATCATGAATGGCGTTGGCTTCAGAAGTAGGGCGTTTTCTCAGTGTACCTGTACGCGAATCCGGTGTATCTGTGCCCTATCATTGTCAACTCCGTTCTTCCACCTATGATGAAGGTGCTGTATAGACCACTGAGCGATCAGCGCTAACTGCATACTGCCTTCAGACGCCATAATTCAGATGCTTTCAGCGTGCTCGCCTCGTATGCCCGGTGTTCAAATCCCGGTGCAGTCATGCATATGTTTTACCCACATGAAGGGCGTGACTCGGTTCAGTTCCTCAACTTTTCAGTAGGAAGAGACTATAACCGAGAATGTAATGGATGCGGATTCAACAATCACCCAATAGTTACACCTGTTATTCAGACTGATAATTCAGGTGTGGCGTTTTTGCGATCCGTAGTTGCCATTCAGCTCACAGGAAGCACAAGGGTGGGAACACTACCCAGCCGCTTGAGGTCAAACGAGGGCACCCGAAATGTAGCGTTTTAGTCGAATTACGAAGGTCCTCGTTTGGATCGTTCAACCTCTAGAGGTGACTTTTTCTGATAGCTCGAGATTAGAATGGTAAAACTCAATTTCGTGGTCGCCAGAATTCATCTTCATGAAATTCGATTGTCAGCATATGCAGGTTCAGGTTGAATGAGCAGGTGAATGGTCATCCGAATCAGTTAAAATTGTCGACGAATTTTCTCAATCCTTATGTACATTTTGAAATTAATTCAAGAAGGGGGAGAAAACTCATACTAATGCCATTTGTGGTCATTTCTGGTGCCTGATATTGGACACGAAACCGTACGCGACAATTACATCTGTCAGACTGGTTGTTACATGAAAATGACATTTATTTTATAAAGGAAACTACTCACAAGGTTGCTGACAACTCTTCGACAGCCCACGACCGGTTTCGCCCTTATTGGGGCCCATCAGGTAGGCGCAGTCCCCTAGTTTCCGTCAACCTTATGCTCTGCTTGAACTATCTATTATGGTATATTAGTGTGATGAACTATTGCACTTGTACTAAACAGTAATGTCCACTCAACTGCCTCCTTACAGTACCTAAACTCCTGTGAAAATCCGAAAGGGTATGTCGATCGTGCGGCTCAGCGTCGTGCCATGCAGGCGACGGGCATCGTGGATACTCCGCATCCCCCCAATCTGATCGAACCCAAACCCGTGGAGCCTGTAACAACATCCCAACGCACCTCTAGTTTGTCCACACCGATCGGAGCTGAGAACCGCGGGGCGCAACTGTTGGCGAAAATGGGTTGGAAAGACGGAGAAGGTTTGGGCAAAAACCGTTCAGGGATTGTTGAGCCCGTAAGGTTACTCATTTTATCACACTTTAACTTGGTGCATACAGTCCCGCTAAATGTTTTTTAATGTTAGATTCAACTTAGTCATATCATGATTAGTCTTTCCAGATCGTTCCATTCACCGAAATCCAGAGCGCTGCGGTTTTTTGTTTTACGCCACCCCTTCACCATTCCTACTGATGTGATTATTAGTTGCGTAACGATTCCCTATGAGAAGTGTTGCTTCCCTGGTTTGTAGGTACCGGTGGCTGTTCGCCTTAACGCGCGGGCCGGATTCGGGTCTGAAGAGCAACAACGTAAAGTGTGCCCTCTGATTCCGGCAGATGCCACTCCCAAGGAACTACAGAAAGCACGGATTCGTGTCATTACGCGCGACCGCTATGATAAGATACAATGATAATTGTACATATTTGGTAAAATGTTGTAAATTATACATAGATTTCCTTGTTGACTTGTTCAATTCGCGTCTTATATAAAAGACTCGGCCTTTGTCCTGTCTCTCGACCTACTTAAAGATGTCTTAGAATTGCCGTTCCCGATTCTCGGATTCTGGTAATCAAATTCAACCGTTTTAGTACAGCTTTTTTTTCTGAGTACTGGTAGTATACCGTCTAAATATAGGGGACTTCCAAGTAAACAATACACCTGATGCAGAAACCCCTGGTGTGTAGGAGGTTTATTTTACAATGGTACTCCTCCTTTAATGTGAAGAAGTCTTTCTGGTTCCTTGAATTCATGCACTTTTTATTTTTTTGATCTATATTTCTTGGTCCACTGGCAAGGCAGTACCTGAACACATTCAGGTACCGGTCTTGTTAAAGTTGTAAATCGTGTACGCCTTTTGCGTGGAACACTGAGAAATGAAGTCTGTCAATCGAACGGAGGGCTGACGTTATGCCCCGTAATTTTTTATGCAGATGACAGTGAAATTCCCTCTGCGAAACGGGTAAAAGCCTACGCAAAAATGCATAATAATTGTGAATCTGTCGAAAAAAATCACGATGTTGAGTGGTGTGCGCTGATGTCATGCTCCTATTGGACATTTCAGGAACAGAGCTAAAGCACCATGCTGACATCGCCGCATTTTGATTTTATAAGGTTTCACGAACAGTGACCAACCTTTTCATTATGGGTGCCAACATAGAGTAGGGATGGCAAAGTCCAGGTAGCGGAATGAATTCGGGGATTTTATTTTGGGACGTCTGTAACGTTTTTCTAGGATGAAACCAGTGCAAAGTTTCCACTCGACTGATTTGCAAGGACGGTGACAAGTTCAGCAGACTGAAGGAGCCATCGTGTAAGTTTCCGGGAACAGATGGGCAAAATCCTGATAGCTGGGCAACTTCGGTTTTGTTTTGGTGCACATTACATTCAAACCTCGCTGAATTTATCAGCCACTGAAAAAATCGCCAAAATCTGCTTTCTTCAGAGTTCGTTTTCATTATTTGTTTTATTGTGACGGTCGGATGGACTTGTAGCAATTTCGATTCACATTGTAATAACCTGACCAATACGATGACGTAACCAAAGTTTCCGGGCGTATCCGACTGGAACTGCAGACTCATAAAGGATGGATTGAGTACTCTACGTGAGATGTATCGCTTCAATTACCTCTGGATCGTAAGATAGTAAGGTAGTAAAGAATTGAGGTTGTCGCTTTGGTTTTGGTGTCTGTCAGCCTTGCTGATAGCTGGATTTAAGGAACGGCTTAGTTTCTTTTGGCCGACATGCAGTAAACCTGCTAAATTACATTGCGCAAAGCAGTTTGTCCATTATGGAAGTCATTATTGCTCAGAAGGAATTGCCGATAGGCATATATACGATGAACTCTGGTACGACTGCTACCCAGGATTTGAAATGCCTATTAAGCCATATTTCATTGCTGGTATCTGCCAAACACGCTGTAATTGCATACAAGACCATCCGTAATCAGTTTAGGAACAGGACATCTGTTATATTGTTTCCCTCGACCGTCGTAAAATTCGAGGGACGTATCAGTCGGTCGTATCAGTTGAGTTATTTATCGCGCAGTAGGCCAGGCACCCTTTGGGACTTTTCTGATTGGCAGAATCGCATCTGATAGTCATAATTTCCGAAGAATGCGAAATTATTATTTGTAAAGACAAATCAAGTAGTCGATGCATTCAACACGAGACTCGTTTTTGTATTGATTATATGAAACAACGTCCTCCACAATTACGGTGGAACGCGATCTGCTTACTCAGGGCCGAATCCACGAAAGTGCGGTGGACAGGGCTGAATAGCTCTCCAATCAATGGATAGGAAACGATCTGTCCAGACGGTATATCGAGTTGAGATGAAGAAATATCATGGGGTTTTACCCTGCTAGTGTTTTCTGTCGGGATAAGTTAAGTAGGAGCTTTGGTTCAGGCCCATCCGAGGACCGACTTGGATGCATGATATTCCAATAATAATAAATAATAGTCGTCCAGCTGTAGCAACCTTTCGGTGCCTAGCTTCCATGTCACACGAAGGAGGCACGAGGGCTGGGATACTGCGAGGTTGCCCAAGCCTAGACAAGGGAAGTCGAGTGGCAGATGTCTGGTTCGAACCACGGACCTTCCGGTCAGTAAATTCGCGCTCTAATCACTTGGTCCATCTCGCCCCCGCATGATATTTCAGCATGAAGATGCATCCCTAGACTCCATCCACCTCACCCTATCATGACTTGCGCTTGAGAACAATGGGTTGATTCACCACTTAAAACATCAACCCTGATTACTTCACAACAAAGTCCGACGAATCACGAATAGTCGGGTCCTATTATATGAATGGTCGAAGACCATGACACTTATCAAGACACCAGCTTGAAAGTTGACCAAACAGGAACATGTCATCAGATCCCGAAATGTCATATGTAGCCTTTTGTCCTTATTAAGACTCGTCAGGTGGACATTGAAAGATTATGTGTGATGTTTTCTCTAAATGTTTACCACAGAACCCTTATTCTACAGAGCATCTCCGGATTCCACCACATCTGTTTACTCTCAGGTGAAATTCGCTCAAGGATCTTGAAAATTATGGGCACTCTGCAAGTGGCAATTTTTAGTCCAAGATAGTCAACACTGTATCAGGAACAAAATGGCTTCACGGGGTTTATCGCATCAGGTTCGACTCGGTACTATATTTGGCTCTTCGCAAATTTAGTATGATTAACCACCTACGCGTGCTCGACCAGTAGTAACCGGTGAATCCGCCCTTAATGCTAGCCACTCAGTGATAAACGTCACTTGTGGCATTTATCACCGCAAACTCCGATCGCCCAACGATGGACCATGACCGCCGGCGCATTATTCACTGCGGTCGAAATACCTTTGAAAAGTCCAGGGCAATTTTTAGTCCAAGATAGTCAACACTGTATCAGGAACAAAATGGCTTCACGGGGTTTATCGCATCAGGTTCGACTCGGTACTATATTTGGCTCTTCGCAAATTTAGTGTGATTAACCACCTACGCGTGCTCGACCAGTAGTAACCGGTGAATCCGCCCTTAATGCTAGCCACTCAGTGATAAACGTCACTTGTGGCATTTATCACCGCAAACTCCGATCGCCCAACGATGGACCATGACCGCCGGCGCATTATTCACTGCGGTCGAAATACCTTTGGAACGAAAAGTCCAGTGCTACTCAACAGGCATCTGCTGTGTACAGCTGCCTCAGAAGTCAGACAATTGTACATTATCCCTGCGTCCTTAGTCCATGCTAGTCCCCTTCATACAGGTTGTTCAGACTGTTGAGTCATTGGCTCTAGGAAGGGTCCTTCAAGAAAACCGAGCAACTGCTGCCTTGCACGTCAGACCTTTGAGTCAGAGGGTCCCCGGACAAAGCCCTATATTTTCTCAAATGTCCTGTGGGTCATACTTTTGAGTCAAATACGTAAGGTGAGGTATCTTAACTAAAGCCCCTTGTCAGCCTAGGTAACCGGGATTCATTTTCCCACACAGCCCTTTGCTCCACCCCACCCCATTCCAACCATACAATAAAACTGCTGGGTCGTCGGTTGTCTGATCGACGTGCATTATACAGCACACTCTAAACAAACAAAAAACAGTTTGCCGAATTCAGAAGACCCCTTCTACATAGAAGCTTCTAACGTCTGTACTCCCTTAAATCTATTGTGTGCTGGGTGACTGAAACACGCACACAACATCTAGGAGTGATCATGTACCTAAAAACACCAACAACAAGCATCGACTCGTGGTATATAAGGCGTGGGAGTTGCACTTAGTCCCACAGCTGAACACGCTTTGCTGGATTGGATTTCAATGATGAGTCATGGTTGCACACTCGAGTTATCTAGCTCGATCAAGCTCAATCCCTGTCAACTTAAAAATGATGCCTATTTGCAGTGTCGGTAGTGTCGGATTGACGTTGAGAAGGGTTTAGCCAGGCTCATTCGTCGAGCAAGAAGCACTGATATTATGATCCTCGCAGGTGCTATGATTGCCCACGTCGGTTGTCTGAGTTCCTAGGAATCACATCTGGTGGGAGTCGATGCTCTTCGCATCAAATATCACTCCGGATACATCGAATGGAAGAGTGGACGTAGTGAATAATGGTTATTTGTGAACCACCCACCCACATCATCATACAAACTAAGATGTGCGGTTCGTCACAATTCTCTTAAACGGCCGTTGGGCATTTGTATGCGAGAGAAGCAACTGATAAGTTGTGCTTATTTCATTGGACGCTTGCCTGTTATCTCATTTGCTCAATGCTTCCTCCACGAAATTTGTCAAATGTATTGACGTTAGTGGACAAGCGAACAGATCATACATGATTCTAACCTTTTACAGATCATTTCTCCCTGGTTAGGCTACATCACTCTCCAGCAATGTATCTAAAGTGGCTACCTGACGCCAATCCATAGGCCTAATGACTAGTAAGTAAGAAGTTTGAGGTAAATATCATCGATAGAAGCCAATAACGCCTTAGACATATTCTATTCGGGGAAAGTTCTAGTGGCGCATAGGTTCTCCAATGGTATCCCAGTTCGATGAAAAGGCTCACAGAATGAAAGACGAAATACTACTTAATTCTGCATACTCTTGATTTACTAACCCATAAGGATGTAAACGATGTAAACGTTCTGTGTCGCTGATCAATGGTAGATCCATGGAATATGAATGTCGGTTGTCTGATCGACGTGCATTATACAGCACACTCTAAACAAACAAAAAACAGTTCGCCGAATCCAGAAGACCCCTTCTACATAGAAGCTTTTAACGTCTGTACTCTGTCAAATTGGAAAATATGCAGTGCTTGTTAAGACCTCGTACTCCCTTAAATCTATTGTATGCTGGGTGTCTGAAACACGCACACAACATCTAGGAGTGGTCATGTACCTAAAAACACCAACAAGCATCACACCAACAACAAGCATCGACTCGTGGTATATAAGGCGTGGGAGTTGCACTTAGTCCCACAGCTGAACACGCTTTGCTGGATTGGATTTCAATGATGAGTCATGGTTGCACACTCGAGTTATCTAGCTCGATCAAGCTCAATCCCTGTCAACTTAAAAATGATGCCTATTTGCAGTGTCGGTAGTGTCGGATTGACGTTGAGAAGGGTTTAGCCAGGCTCATTCGTCGAGCAAGAAGCACTGATATTATGATCCTCGCAGGTGCTATGATTGCCCACGTCGGTTGTCTGAGTTCCTAGGAATCACATCTGGTGGGAGTCGATGCTCTTCGCATCAAATATCACTCCGGATACATCGAATGGAAGAGTGGACGTAGTGAATAATGGTTATTTGTGAACCACCCACCCACATCATCATACAAACTAAGATGTGCGGTTCGTCACAATTCTCTTAAACGGCCGTTGGGCATTTGTATGCGAGAGAAGCAACTGATAAGTTGTGCTTATTTCATTGGACGCTTGCCTGTTATCTCATTTGCTCAATGCTTCCTCCACGAAATTTGTCAAATGTATTGACGTTAGTGGACAAGCGAACAGATCATACATGATTCTAACCTTTTACAGATCATTTCTCCCTGGTTAGGCTACATCACTCTCCAGCAATGTATCTAAAGTGGCTACCTGACGCCAATCCATAGGCCTAATGACTAGTAAGTAAGAAGTTTGAGGTAAATATCATCGATAGAAGCCAATAACGCCTTAGACATATTCTGGGAAAGTTCAGTTCTAGTGGCGCATAGGTTCTCCAATGGTATCCCAGTTCGATGAAAAGGCTCACAGAATGAAAGACGAAATACTACTTAATTCTGCATACTCTTGATTTACTAACCCATAAGGATGTAAACGATGTAAACGTTCTGTGTCGCTGATCAATGGTAGATCCATGGAATATGAATAAGATTTGTCGGTCAACTTTGTTCAAACCATTGGATACGTTCGCATGACACCATCGACGAATTGCGCGTGGCTGATTGCTGTGCTACGCACAACCCCTTGTCAAAGATGTGGGCCCGGAATAATAGTATCGGTTGCAGAACCTTCAAAGATCTGTCGCAATTCAGCACCAGGTCTAAACATTGTGGCGACATAAGAATGAGCACCTGCACCAGTTGCCTGTTTAGCATCCCAAACTCCCACCATTTCGCTACTAATTCTTCGAATGACCGATGATTTACATCCATCCACATGCATTTCAGCCTTGCGGTCACCCGACAATGAGCTTTACCTAGTTACGTTGGATCGCGAGTGAGCTGATATACTTCACTCACTGGACAGATTGACTGTGAAATGCTTATTACCCAGCTAATGAATTGTGAACACAGACAGTGACTTCGGCGCCCCGGGATTAATTTCTGAGGTTCACTACCTCAAAGACTGGCAACCACTTGTATACACCGATTCGATGGATTTCCTTTTCAATGTCCTCCAAGCTTTTTCACACTGCAGACCGTTCTCTGTTTGCTTTTGTTCCAACCTAAGCGCAACGATGCAGTGATGTCATCTTACAATTTTCATGATTTATTGTTGAAAAATGTTTCCTGTACACAAAATGCAATCAAAATGAAGCATCTCCAAGTTTTCAAAGATTTGTGTGATCACAGTGGTCATTTCAGTGTGTGGGAAGCCGTATTATATAAGCGGAAAAAAGCTGGACTTTCTCCTATGAGACTGTGCAGGCTGCGTTCGCAAACGGGTGAAGTAGGGGCTGCAGAACTCCACAATATCACAACGGTTCTCGTAATTCAGCACCACTGGGGTATAGCTCTTGTTCGACAAGGTTAAACTGAGTGGTCTGAAAGCCGCCGGTGTTAATACTGAAAAAATAAGGATAAATAAAATATACGTTTGCCTACTGATTACTCCAGATCCGCTTAGCTGTCACGCTTGTTTACTTATCCTATCTTGTGTAAAAACAAGTTTTCCGTGAACATGTGGGGATTCATAGACTACATGTGTCAGTGATCGACGGCCCTGATCAGTATCCCCTGAGTTATACACTGTAGATAAGAGGTGACCGCACATGGTGAATATCATGCAAAAGTTCCTTAGTGATCGTTAGTAAGTATGGATTTGATGGATAATAAATGTGATGAAAACAATTCGAACTGGTGCATATTCTTACAAAAAACAAAAAAATCCGATGAGTTCTAATACTGACTATTTGAAGAACTGTTGGAGGTTGGCGCTAATGAGAAGGGTTCACTAGAAAGTATCAAGACGCGCTGAAGACAGGTGAAAACAATAAAATTATATGGAGATTTATTGTACAACTCATAGTTTAGAGAGGCTTTGCTCAGCATGTTGGAATTTGTTAAGAATCGAATGGTGCTACACCCATTTAAGAATTCCAACCAAGAGGGCAAGCCTAGTGAATGGCTTTTTCAGGACCGAATACCTCTGGTCTTCAGAGAAGAAATTATGATGATGATGATGATGATTCTCCGGTGCGAGATTAGCTACCACACCTAAAAAACAACTGCAATTATAAGACTAATTTTTCGGCAAGCGACTTCACTTGCCTGAGTTATGAACTGGTGGTAACACCTTACAAGGTAGATACAGTTATACCGTGCCACAGGAATTTCGGTATTACTAATTCCCCAAAAAGTAAAAGGCTTTATCTAAGCTAATCTAGAATACTATCTAACTATCTAAACCAGAGTCGGAATATC
Source organism: Opisthorchis viverrini (assembly GCF_000715545.1). Taxonomy (NCBI): domain Eukaryota; kingdom Metazoa; phylum Platyhelminthes; class Trematoda; order Opisthorchiida; family Opisthorchiidae; genus Opisthorchis; species Opisthorchis viverrini. The sequence continues at coordinate 1,138,730 of NW_008751703.1, read as the reverse complement.
GAACGAATTTAGATAAACACTGTTTTCTACCCCGGAAAATAACCCAGAAACGTTTTCATCCATTGAGATGGGAACTTTTCACTGTCTTGCTCTCGGTCGGGTAGACATCAAACTATTGCGTGCTGGAGCTACTTATATCCTTCTCAAAAGAGAACAAAGGATCAGGGATATACCAATTCGGTTTTGACGTCATACTCACCTGAAACCCAGCTGAATCCCTCATGATGTTCTTAAAGATCTTAGAGACTTTCATCTCAAGTTCACACGATCTGGGAGTTTAGCTCATTAGGGACTTTCGAACAAGTGGCTCTTTGGTTAGCAGTTTCAGGCTGCGGGTTACGGCACTATGCGCCCACCAAGTGATCTTCGTAATCATATAGTTTGGGGGTGATGTGACCTTCGCTGTGATCAACCATCTGTACATTCAAGCAATTCGACCAGTCCTGAATAGTCGGGACTTTGAGAATGTTCTTGAATCCCGGAAAGCCTTTTCACCTGCGGCATTTCCTCCTTACTGAAGCTCACCAGATGTACGTGGGACTGTCTGAAAACGCCAACCATGAATAGTCGGGACTTTGAGAATGTTCTTGTATCCCGGAAAACCTTTTCACATGCGGCTCACCAGATGCACGTGGGACTGTCTGAAACTGAATGTAACATATCTAACGCTTTTACACTCGTTTATAGGCCACCCGAAGAACTAAAGACCTCATTTTGCTGTACTTTCCAGAATCTCAAAAGATACCTCGTGATCTGGACGCAAGTTTGAGCTCACGGGTGAGCTCACACCTGGAACAATTGACGACTTAATAGACAAAATGCTCCTACCATTCACCAGCAGTGAGATTGTCTGACTACCTCATCAGCTGACTGAAAGTCCCATTCGATCGACATGCCTTGGACACTGCAAACGGAAGACGCATTTCATGTTACTATACCAGGTTGAAACAACTTTCCATCTTTAAATAGTGAAGTCCATATTCTGTTCTTCATGATAGTAAACGAACTCAACCCTCTTAAAAACTTTGGGTCCGTTTGCCTAATTGACAGTGTGCAAGAGGCGATCACGCTAAATTTCTGTCCCCCAGCCTGTCACCATCAAGTGGATATTACCACACTTCACAATCCTCGTCTTAACGTCGTGTGTATGTCAGCAATGCTTTTTCCTGAGTACAACAAGCGGATGAACTCAGATATTGTTGGTCCAAAATATTCCAAGGAAAATGAAAGGAACTGAGCCATGTTGCGGTTACACATCAAAATCCTCATCCATTATCATGTTGGGTGAAAATATGAATAATTCTGTGAATACCACACAAAAAATGGAGCGGAATGGTCAAGAAAGATGCCGGTATCCTTTTTCTAAGAAACACTGGACTGGATGGAATTATCAGACCCAGAACCGTTTCGTTTGAGGTCCAAATTTGTTAGCAGTCATCTGTGGGTGATGCCTTTTTGTTTATCTTGACTGTAACCATGATTTTCTAATGTGTCAATCTTCCGCCTTGGTGTTTGCACATTAGCCTTGACAACCAAGTGTCATACTGATGATCTTGGTAACTAGACCCGACTGAATCGCAAGGTCTATTATCTGGGATCGTCTAACGTCAACAAACTGCAGTCCCGGTTAATCCGCGGAGGATTAATAGCCGACTGGGGGTAACATTAAAAGAGGGAAGAAAATTTATTTTGGACCAATTCCCCTGGAGAAAATTTAGACCTCGCTCTGTGTTTCGTAGTTGTAAAGTGGCCACATTGCTACTGCCCTCTGTCACATGAAGGCAATAACTGAACTCTACCCGGAAGATTTCGATAATGCAAAGGCTCTTATTTGCGGTGGAGAAAGTAGGTGTACAGGGACGATAAGCTGAGTATTGTCGGTATTGTCATTGAACGTCTTGGCCCAACTGATGGATGGGCTGTGGTAAGTGCTGTACCTACAGGAAATAAAACGGGAGAGGTTTCCTAAGGTGATTAATCTTTGAAGCATATGTCATTCTCCCACTAGTTAAGTTTAGTAACTTTACCGTGGTTGGCCCGCGTATCGTGAAATATTTACGACCGAGCTGAATTAACGGCATTTTACCTTGGGGGATCATAATCATCTGATTTAAGCGTAGGTGATCATCCAGGGATAAAAACCAGTACAATTGAACTAACAACCAGACACCTAATTTGTTGTCAAGCGATTAAGATCGCGAATAATGTGAACCATTCTTACACTAAACTAACAACCAAAACCAAGCCTATGTTGTGAAGCGCGTTCTGCAATTGGCTGCAGTGTACACAACCATTAGAAGGGCTCAACCGTACTGCAGTTTCATTTTTCAGGTTTATTAGTTATTATATGGAATAAGTTGATGAAAGCTCGGGGACTGTGCCTACACGATGAGCTCCAAGAAATGGTGAAAGCGGTCCTGGACTATCAAACAGTCGTCAGAAACCTTGCAAGTAGTATCCTTCATGAAAATATACTGCGATATCTCGAAGCGATATCTGCTAACTGAAACGTAAGGCGGCCTGGTGTAGCACATGCAGTTGCTTGAAAACTGTATGAAAGAGCTATTTAGCTGGGTTTGAGGTGCGTATCCCGTCAAAGCTAAATTTGCAGATAAATGACTATTTCGCTAATAATAGTTTTTTTATTGGGACCACGTTGTTCCACTGGGACGAGATTGCCAGATTTTTTGTTCATATGGGGGTTATTGTTTTCTTTATTCACTGGTAACTTTCACATGCGTGGAAAAAGGTAGTTAATTTGCAGTGGGAAGTTGTTATTTAGTAAAAAGGAGTCAGGAGAAAACCATATTTTCACATTTCCTGGAGTTCGGCAGTGCGTATCCCTCCGTATCAAAATAGAGCCCCTGGTTTTTCTAGGGACAACTGTTTGGAGGGGGACAACGTGGCTTGAGTGTAAGAGTGCTGTAGACTAACCTCTTAAAAACACATAAGTATACTTCCGCCTCGGCAAAACAAAGGCATGCAATGGACTTTACACAGCTAAAACCCATCGTACCTCTGAAAAACAGCCTTTCGCTAATTCAAAACCGATTTTACAGGGAAACAACTGAGCAATAGCACCTAGCGCAAACTATTCTACAAGTTTTAAGTAGAACTCAAAGTTTATTGGAACGCTGCTGTAGAGTAGCATTGTGGGGTTATAAAAGTGACCGGTCAAAACTAAAAAGCAGCTGCAGATAAAGTCACTCACCTGATAGTGTTGCACAGAAATCTAGCGCTCTAGCGACAATTGTTTATCGGTCCCAGTCACTATCAGCGTGTCTTCAAAGTTCAAGGCAGCCAAATCATTGGGAGAGGAAGAGGGATGCACAGCTGATGACTTGGGTCAAGTTTTCCACCGAAGCTGCTTCAGAGGACTTGGGATAGACGGAATGTATAAGTAACTGCGGTAGTGAACTTTAAAGATATTGGTTATCTGGAAGATAAGAAACGGTGAACTTCGGTGGCGGGTGAAACGACGATACGAACTCTAGGTACTCATTGTCATTCATGACTGACGCTGAAGATTTGCTTGGAGTTCTGTAGGTGATAGCTGACTTTTGACATGATGTGGGGCAGAAATTCATGCTTTGAACCTGAGTGGCTTCAACCGGTTCAGAGGTACTAGCGATTATTGGACTGACGTCGTCAATTGCCAATCCCCTGACCAACGGATGACTTGTTTGACCAGCGCGGAATATCCGCAGTATTTCCTCAACGAGTGCGTCAGTTCGACTGGCGGCATGCGTCACTGAAATTAATATGTAAGAACACATAAGACGCCATCGAATTAGACTCTATTATTATGCGCGTTATATTGTATGTTCTTAGCTTGGAAAATATCAGAATGGTTATTCATTTTGATTCTTCTGTTTTACTCTCGTTATACGATTCTTGATTGTAGTGAAACTCACCATCATTGTCCCCATCTTCGTTCTCCCGATAGATTTCGTCGTTATTTCTTCAGTTATTGTGTCATTCCCTTGTGTATGTCACTCGATACCCATATTATGTTTTTTTCCTCATACAGTATAAATGAGTCAGTGTTCCGTTGTAACGATGGCTTGTCCAGACCTTTGTCACTGACGCCCAATTTCATTTCGTTCCGTACTTTCCTCAGAGGACACTAAATAGAAGTCTACTGAAAATTCTGCGACAGCCAGCAACCGATTTCGTCCTTCTGGGCGATTCATCATCATCCCCTGGCTTTCTCTCACACTTTTGTTCTGTCTGAACACGTGATTTTACGGAACTGGTGGAACACACTCATTCACAAGGTAGGCTATTGGGTTCTGTCAGGGAAGCATAGAACGGTATGTTGAATATCATACCAATTCGAACCTGAGGCGGTCCCTATACAGAACATTCAGCTGGAGACAAATTCGAAAAGGAGTTTTAGCTGGGGGTTGGCCAAATCTTCACGTGATTACCCATTCATCCTGCACATGAGTGTAATTCTTTTGTCTGTTTGTCCGTACAAATTGAGGATGATTCGAATGGCGGTCTCGAACGTGTAAAAGCCCCAATATCTCAACGGGACTGGAGTAAATCAATCAAAGGTAGAGTTAGAGGATATCACTCAGCTGGTTGAATCCACTGCTATGCGCTATGTGGATAATAACTGTAGTGCAAGCCAAAGCTAGGTAGTACCTGTGAGAATGGGAATAGGCCTAAATTCGAACCCCCATCCCACTGTAAAGATGCAAGTATTGCGATGTATGTCCACTGTTTACCACATAAAGTTGTCCGTTTGACCTACGTCTGTTAGCATATATGCCGTCGCACCTATAAGGTTTCCCTGTAACCATTTCATCATTTTTGATCGTGGAAAATGTTTTGATGGAAAAGATGGAAAATCGTTCACGGGACAAAGACCACTCGATGGTGTAACACTGTTTAACAAATTATTTCACTAAACTGTCGCAGTATTTTCGGTTCACTCCATTTTGACACTTATTTCATTCCAAGTAGCAGTCACTCTGGTATTTCTATAACTTCGAAGAATCTGTTACCTGTACGGAGACCATATTTGCACAGAATTAGGTTATTTTGCAAGCCCAATTCAGTATCTAGCAACTTCTTATGACTTCAGTGTGCATGGATAAGACGGTGTATCATGGCGCAACGCTAGGTATTTCCAAGAACTACTGTTAATTGGGAGAAGGTATCCAAGATATCATGGCCCAAGGTGTAGAACGGCTCTGACAGTCCGGTACTTTTCGTGACGGCTTGTACGAATTGCTTATCTGTCGAAATCGCAGCGAAAATCTCAATGGATTCAGTCAGTGATGATGTCTGCAAATGAGGAGGTGACATGGCGAACTGGGTGAGTAGGTAGTATACGGCCATAAGATATGGCAATACCCTCATCAACTGACACTACTTCTGTACGGGGGCATTAGATTTGTCCGTGAATCACCAGCATCTTCTGGCCCAGCACTAAACTACTTCAGGAGTCTCCCAGACGTAATGTTTCCATTCAGGATTTACTGCAGTCTAGATAACTTAGTTCCCGATGTGGTCGGATGCCTGGAAGACATTATCTTTTTCATTTGGCACATGGGCGTTATGGCTCCTTGCTGCTAAGAAGCTACAACTGAGGACTATGGTAACAGATGGTTCCGTAGAAGGGAGCAACTGCAGCTGAACAGTTTCTGAGAGACTGTACATGAAACCATGGGATGATTTCTATCCGCAGAAAAGCATCATCTCCGATCCAAGAATTAAGACAGGGAGGTTGCCCAAGAATCTGAAGAGGTTCACTCAAAATGTCACTGCTTATGATGTTCTTAAGGGCTGATCCAAATAAAACTTCTAACTCATTGCGTTGAAATCACAGTTCAATGATATAAAGCCATGGGTTTCTACTGTTAATCATATAGTATTGTTAAACAAGCTTCCTCTGTTTCCTTGGGCATTCAAGAGTGCAAGGTTGTGTATACGTTTACGTTTAGGTTAATAACTACTCCATTTTCTGGTGAGCTCTCGAACTTCTGGCACCGACTGATAATCGTTTGCTGACTGCAGCACCCACTAAAATCAATGATTCTCGGTGGTCTCATGAAGGAAACCTTCGTACACAGTAGTAGCCTGGTAAGACAATATTTTTCTGATGTTATCCAATGTTGCATGCTTTCTGGCATTCCTAGATTGCTTTCTTTAGGGTGAAGCACCTAGCTTCAGCAGAGTTTTCCTCAAGAATGGGCGAAAATCTACCATATCAATGTGCCTTTGAATAATGTAGCATATGGTAGTAGGGGTTGTTAAACATTGATGCGTCCAGGGCAAGCAGGAAAATCGAGGTGAAAACCAACGTTGCTTTGGACCAGTGACCTCCGACCATTGTTGTCCGGTTCCCTTCAATGACTATATGCTGAAATTCTATTTTTCCTCGAAATCCGACAAGATGGCCAGAATGAAAGTTGCTGTACATTGGGGTAGTACTAGATCCAAACCATATGTAAAACAGTGACGCGTAAACATTCAGCTGGAACTTCTTCCGTCTTCATGACTCACTCTCATTATGACAAGACGAGCAAAAGCTGCCGGCTATCTGTTTTACATTCTCGAAGCATGCAGAAAAAACATATCATGCTTTAGGTTCTTACTTCGCTTTTTACCCTTAAAAAACGAATTAGTGTGGTTTTTCAAAATGATATCAGTTTGTCCGACCTATTTGGGAGCTCCCCCCACCTTAATTTGAAATGCTTTATTTAAGTGTACTTATTTTGAAGACCTAAGAATCTTCGATCTTAGTTCGAACTAAGGAAGAACCGAAACATCAAAGAAAAGTAGAGCGGTAATATGGGAAGTTTGTGTATTGCGTACGACAAGTAACAGAAATGTGCGACCGGAGGACTCTGATAAGACAAGAGTGCAGGTTGTAGCTCTCCATTGACATCTGGTCTTTTCCGGTGGTGTACACAGACTTGCTTTCAAACTAAGCCCGCCGGTTTCATCCAGTTAGTAGACGACACGTGTTAAATATCTTGACCACCACAGTCCTTTGGTACATATGGTCATGCAATAAGTTTAGAATGGCACATAAGCCCGCTTCGGTTTTGTAGCATTCTGGTCGTTGTATGCAAAACCATGAACGTTTTCTTTTTGCTCTTATTCTTCTAACTTTGGGAAAATTCTGAAACTTTCATGAACTTTCCCGTGAAATACCACAGTTTTTCTTCTGGCACTCTCGTGCGCATATAGAATAGATACTGAAATGTCGTGGGTTTCGTATATCTTTTAGTATATCTCCAGGACTGGGAAACAAAAGAGTATTCCTTGGTCCCTTAAGCTAAAAAGCATAATTCTTCGATGCCTGTTTTAATTTGATTTGTGGTCACCTGTGGTCATACACAATTTGAAATTTCGGAAATGTTGCGGCAATTACGAGCGCCTACTCTGTCAACCAAGCCAGGTTAAGTCTCTGAAGTTATCATCGTCGTTTCAGCCCAAACTCGCCGAATGCACCAAAAAGTGTCGCCTTGGACTTGTGGCCAACTTAGAGGAAAATTTAGTTTTTGAAATAACCATCATCGCACTATGGACATGAAGGCATAAGCCATTATTCTCGTGCCCTGAAAGTGCTGCGGTACAGCACCGTAGCTCCTTCTAACGAGACGCCTTTCAGATATGGAGCCTCTGGTCCATTTCATATTCACCTACATCGGGTGATACAACCACAGTTTCAAACTACGGTGTTGACAAATGCAAGTTTCTTCATCGTGGTATCTCTTAGAATTTCTGCCTTACGTAACAGGTGACAACCTGGATCACCAAACAGGTGATGCCATTGAGTAGGTATAACAAAGGTTTAAGGAACCTCAATCATAGTTTAATGGTCGATGTCTGTTGGCAGAAAACCTGCAAAAGACAGAAGTCACCCCTGCAGGAGCAAGAAGTTGACGGGTTTTGCGGGATACCGCAATGTTGCATGCTTTCTGGCATTCCTAGACTGCTTTGAAGACACTATATCTACTTAATTTTCTTTGGAGTTGAAGCACCTAGTTTCAGCAGAGTTTTCCTCAAGAATAGGCAAAAATCTACCATAGCAAGAAGCTGACGGGTTTTGCGGGATACCATGGACCTTTCACGATCGGGGCAGACGGAGGAAGCTGGCGCACATATTTGACTAATTATCCGTTCTTCGTTGTAGTGAGGAAAAATAGACGGTTAAAACCTTCGTCAACTAGCAGTCGAGAAATTTACTGTTCAAAGCCGACTCCGTTGGATTTGTTGATGGAGTAGGTGAAGCTTTTTAAAGCGTTATGCGGAAGTGCATCCAAGGAAATCAAATCCATGACCGCATGTTTGATGAGCCTGGAACACCTACAGGTTCAACAGGAAGGTGAAAATCATGTTGATTTGATTAGTTTGATCTATTTTATTCTTAAATACTTTATTCTCAGCATGTATATATCCCATCTCCATTCGGTGAGAAAAGCAATTGTTTTAAACGATAATTCTTGGTATTAATGATCACGATTATGATAGCGGCGGTGATAATAATCACAGCTGGGTGTATTTTCACCGAAATCTGTCGTTTGGATAGGTGCGAAAACGTGCTTGAGCTAAACACAAGTCCTTACTGCAAATCAGCACAGCTACAATATGAGAATAAGCGTAAACAGGTTCGCTCTAATCTAATGTACGACTGTAGTACAATGTGAACAGTTCGTGGGTTCCTTCGGTAATTTCAGCGTTCTATCCGAACTTCCAGAAGCAAACCTTTGAAGTGAGAAAATTCTTGAGTGCTCCTAAAGAGTATTTGTTTTAAAGCCGAGTACCCTTATAGTATACGTTGAAACGGGTTCACTGATACTTTAGTTCACTTGCACAAAACACAAAACCGGACTAGGTTTAAGGCGGATAAAATAACCGCGATGCTATGACCCGGTAGTAGCTCCCAACCTGGGAGCACCTATTCAAAAGGAACTCATGAATCTGCTGTAAATCTAAAACATAGTGAGATCGGAAAACTTTAATTTTTCCGCTTCTACCTACGATTAGTTGATTGCCCTGGAAGCGTAGAGACTCAGAAACGTTTCCTTCACCGTGACCTTTTTTCCAAATCTGTCTACGCTTTCTGGTTGCTTGAGAGAGAGTTTTGCCCAAAACGTATCCAGTGTCTGGACCCATGGTCTACAACGGAAGTCAGTCTTTCAATCGGAAAATGACTCAGTGGAGTACGATGCGCTGCCACGTGGGCCTAAGCCAGTTTTTCGCTGCACCTCACAAATATGTTGATGCCGTACAGTTTCGCTTTTACTTGATATACTATCTGTGTTATAGTGCTCTTCTTCTGGTTAGTCAATTACTCCTCCACTGCATAGTTGACATTTACAGCTATAGTACGTCGTCATTTCGTACCTATGAAACAACAGAGTGATTTCAGCCTAGGGTCGTAAAACATGCATCGGCAAGGCATATACGAGAAGCTACCTGTGAAGATTATCACGGATCACGAATTGTGGCAACTTCGGAGATAATGGTTGTCTGCATCACACATCAAGGTTTGGCACAGATATACTGGCACTGACGGAGGTGGGATGACTTCAAGTGGGGGATTCTTGAAAACTGAAACCACGTTTGACAAGTGCCGTCACTTCTGGTGTCAAAACGGTGTGTCATTGGTTATGCAGGCTACCGTGAGAGCCAGTGAGATATGGTCTGTGCGATCAGTTGATATGGGGCACACTTGGGTTTGTAACCACCGATGCCTCAAAAGAGTTGGGATGGGTTGATTTGGGGATTTCTAATGGATACTCATCCAATAAGTTAGACCAGTCTATGCCGAAATCCCGAGAGGCAATGCGTAGTTATTTTATACCTCTTGGGAATCACCAGGAGTGCGCACCTCACGGAATTCCAGTAGGGCATCTCGAATCGGCGACCTCCGGGATATAAGACTGAACATTTATTTGCCCGACCATGAGCGCCTGATCATCATTGTGATTGGCGTGCCCAGTTATTGTCTACCGAGACTAGTGTCATTCTTCGCGCCTACTTTTGAATGACGCTGGGTGGAAAAACTGCGAAGTGGCAGAAGGGTATGAAATGCACTATGCAGAGTTAGGGTGATATTGGTTTGGTCTATCTTTCGGGATGTCTGTAGGCGTTTCCAAAGATGGTGGCTAAATGCTTTCAGTTGTTGTCAGTTTCTTTCCTGGTTGCCTGATCGAGTGTAAGCACTCTTGAATACTTGTACCAGGTCCTTACTCTGTGCCCGCATGTTTTTTATTCCACTTTAAGACTACATATAATCAGGTGAACATTGTGCCTACACCGCAGAAAAACAATCGGTGTCGCATTAATGTTACCATTTCTGATGATTATATTGCATACATTGGCTACATGGCTGATTGTTCCACCTACATATAGACGGTTACCAATTGGTGAAGTAATACAGGAACGTTTTCCATAGGCAAATACACATAAAGGATGCCTCACCAATGGAAAAATTGCTACAAATTGTGCGCTTAGTGCTTCCATATCGCCCTAATGATGGAAGAACCCCAAGGGCCGCTTGTCATGTCCGTTCACATAAACGACAGTGCGAACCTGCGATTTGTTGAAAAGTAGCAGTCAGATTAGTCATTAGGAGTTCTCCACATAGCTACACAATGACGAACTCAGGACGCCTAAGTAGTGTATCTGACAAATACGAGGCATTTGACCGGTGTAGTTCTAAATTCGTGGGGGGTTCGTTGGTCATGATGGGCTTCAACGTCACCCGATATTTGGTAGACAAGGTTAATAATCTCCAAAAGCCGTACGATCTAAGTGTATTGATACCAGGTTTTGACCATTTTTTCTGCCACCATCCGACGCTAGCGTTTTTTAAGCGCATGAAAAATTGGGCTTATAACAGTTTTAGCAGGCGAATATAAATTGGAGGGTATGTAGAGCACGAAATTACATTCGGAACCACCACAATTTGTTCATATCATTCCCATGGTACGATGGTGGATAGCGCGCCACCCACATGTGAAACATCTGCTTCACAACCCTCAGACAGCCGCATTGAACATGTGAGCACAAAAAACTGTTAGTCCGAGCACTGTGCCGAAAGTCTATTTTCAAAGTTGATCTGTGGTGGATTGTGTGAATTCATTTTTCGATTTGGTCAGCGCCTCGTTAAAGGGGAGTCTCGGTTCAATCGATCTCATCATTACCAGCTTATAGCACCCTTCAGTTTACTCGCACATCAGGTGCGTACGCATTTTTGGCAATCTAACCTAATCTGTATAGGATAAGTTACGGGAGTTATTTCGCTTAGGCTTGAATGTATTTGGCAGGATTAGTTTCTGCATTCTGAAGGCATCTAAACCAGTTCTGTAAACGTTTTCGCTTAAGGAGGACCGGCCGGGGACACACTACTTTGATCCATGTTAACATTCAAACAGAATGACCGTTTCGAAGCTCTCGAAAAACTACCTTCTAAAAAGTTAACGAAACAGGCAACTGCACCGCTTGTTTTTCATATTTGAGGAAGATCCGGGTTCCTTGTAGTTTGCATGCGAAATCCTCGATATTTAACTTGTCTGAGAACCTGGATACTCAGTCATTGTTTATTATGTCAAGGCATTGTGAAGTTACTTAACTTCATTATGTACTGATGTTGTTTATCCATTACTTCTATTTAATAGCACCGAGTTTGGTACTCTGGTAAGGAGTTCTATTGAAATATTTGAAAGGAAAAGAAACAGCATTTTATAAGCTGCAAAATAAAGATTAAGTGAACATGACGGCTGGTCGTATGGTAGGCAGTGGACATCAATCGGTTACTTCATGACCCCCCACTGTCCTTGCTTGATTAACCTATCTTCGCCCTTCAGCCAAGCATTCCACACCTGAACAGCGCATTCCACGTGCCGTTGAAGGTAAGCTGCGGTTAGCGTATGGTGGTATATAAAAATGCTCCAGTACCTGTTGCATAAGTTTCATATGCCTGTTGAAATAGCTGGCTGCCTCTAAATATTGAGCATGGTAGCCCGTTTCTTCATGATGGGTACTTCCAGTTTCATTTACCTTGGACCGTGAAAATACAATCAGGTTCTAGGAAATCTAATGTCATGGTGGAGCAGCTTGGCGGCAGCTGATGATCCCAGTGATGGTAGTCCTGTTACTAGTCCAGTCACGCCTGAGGTCTACTCGGAGAGTCACTTGTTCACTTGGAGGTCATATGGCTTATCAGTACTTAATATCACTAATACCAAATACACAGAGGAACATGGGATTGCCGGAAGGGTACTACTAAAGTCCGAAAAGCAGAAGGACCTAAAGCAGTCTTACTGTGCACCCAATGGCTTTGGCTAAGGGGTAGATAGTCATCCAATGAAATTGAAGCTATTGGTTACGATCTCACACAACATTGGATGCGATTCAGAAAAGAACCCTATACCCTATAGATTACTATCTTCTATTGAATTATGTCACGTGAAATCTTTTCAAAGACATTTCAGACGTTTAAGTTAGGGTCTCCACCTAGAAACCAGTAACTAGGTCGCCGATCCTGTAGTTGCCAATGAGAAGGATGTTGGATACTTATGATTTTTTCGGACCGACATTCAAGGCTTCGCGTAGTTTTCGACTCATAGGCGAAGCTGGACGCCAGTTGAATGTATGAATAAGTGAGGTAGTCAGCAAAATAATTCCTCAATAGGCTCCACGCATCGTTGTTATGTCAATTTCAACGTCAGGTGCTTGATGTTTGCAGATTTGGTTCCTGAGTAATGTATGCCATATTCAAGGTAGATGTTGTACACAAAAATAAGCTTACTGTGAGTATTTTCATAGATGTGAATTGCATGACTGGTGAGGGAGGTATTGTTGTTGTAATACGAAGGAATTCTACATGAATTGTTGATGTCAGCCATAGCAACTCCTCGCCCCGGCGCTGTTGAGACGAATTTAGGAGTATTGTGTGGTTCTGTAGGTACACTTCGGTCAAACGGATGTTCCTGTGAAGGATAGGCTGTACACAAGCCAACAGTTGATTGTGACATGTTGTACCAGGTTCTTAGTCGGTCGGTAACAAGTCTTCGAAGCTGGACGATCACTGAAGTCAGTTCATCTAAAAGATAACCATAATACTGTACCATATTACTTGTAGGCAAATCAGAAAGATACAATCTGATGGGTAACAAGTCTTCGAAGCTGGACGATCACAGAAGTCAGTTCATCTAAAAGATGTCCATAATACTGTACTGTATTACTTGTAGGCACACCAGAAAGATACAATCTGATACAGGCCCTAGTCACACAAAAAATGATTTGCAACACTAAATTACTAGCAACTTCGTCGATTCAGGAAGTCTGTTGAGTGTAACGTCCTGGTAAAACAGTTACTCAGAAGGCCAAAACATCAGGTATTTCATACGTCACTTTCTCGTCCCTGACATTCGCATGACAGTTCTCCACTGTAATGAGTGACCCCCCGCATTGCTAATACCGTTACACCTGGAAAAAAATGAACCACCCAGTGCTCAACGAATAATGATGCCAGTAACCAAAGAGGGCATCGAAAGCTACACGCTCTAGAACACATCGGTCGCTCTGTGACTGCTTCATTCTCATTTGACCTGAAGTCACACGTGTCCTGGATACCTGGGAGCTGCGTTGAATAAAGTGGAAATGAATTCACGGACTGTATAGAAAACGAGCAACAATCATTCTTCTATTTTGTATTTGGTATTCTTGTTTCCGAAATAGGCTAGCCAGTGCCCACAAACATAATAGGAATAGCATTAGTGTTGCGTGTCAACATTTAATCCCCTCTCATAAAGCTGTTTAAAGAGGAAGTGGTCAGTACACGAAAAAACCAACCACTGAGCCAAAACCCAGAGCATATATTTAAGCATTAGCGTTTGGTCATTCCTCTCATAAAGCTGTTTAAAGAGGAAGTGTTCAGTACACGATAAAACCAACCACTGAGCCAAAAACCAGAGCATATATTTAAGCATGTCGTCATAAGAAGTAAATTTGCGTTAAAGGCAGCACAAAGGGTTAACTGAACTCATTTTTACTTGCATTTTGTTTCCAAGTTTCGATCAATGTTTCCGGTTTTCCTCAACATTATTTTCGCATTTCAAGAAGGTTCCATACCCCAACGGTCTGTGAGCTATGAATTCGCAACTTGAGAACAAACTAAAACTTATCACATTAACACTTTATTTGGCTTCCTTGCACCTAGCATGAGGCGCGATTTTATCACAGGAGAGTTTATCTTGTGTTCAGCGGTGGTCAGATTCTATCCGTAGCTCGCAGCTGTCGAAGAGTTTCTGCCATCTTAGGGGAACTAGGAGTTATCTGATTGCACTGTGGCTCCCATTTAGCTGTATGAAATTCACCGACAACAGCTTGAACTCACGTTCTTCCAGCCAGCTTGCACAAAGTCGAAGAACTGAAGCAGATGACAGTATGGATCAAGCATTCTGTTATCCATTCATTTCTCGCCTGCTACAGAAGCAATCAAGTGTCAAACCAGTCAGTATTGCCAAAACAAATGCTGTTGGTTCATTGGTCAGCGTAATTAACCATTTTCTGTGGTGACCGAATTGAATTCAGGCAATGGGTGATCTGAACGTCATTTAGGAAAATTTTCGTCCTGGGAACCGTCTTCGCAACGGCAGATAAAATTTGGATTTTTTCTTCCTACTGTTATGTTATTGTAGTAGACGCAAATCAGTGAGCGAATCATCCGCGACAACAAACGATTTCTCAAAATGAACTTCCGGGTTTTCTTCTTTTGATCACATAATTATCAATGCTCAAAATCCCACTGCAAAACTGGTCTAACAATCTTTTGTATTCTATATCACTATGGGTTGCCAAAATAACGACCAGGTTATATAGTGAGGTCCCTATATGCCCCAAATTAAGACTCCTTCACCGCCTCCTCCCCAAAGAATAAAGTTTCCCGGTTAAGATGCCTTCTGATAAACTGAAAGACCAGTTGCTTTGCATCAGAATAAAGTACAGTGGAAAAGTTCCTTTTGTGGATGATGTTGCAAAACGATAAAAATCTCCCATTCCCCATTGCATTTGTTGTAAGCAATCAAGACAGATGGATCTTTTTCTGAACTCTAAAAAAGCGTTTCCCGAACTAGTGACTGGACATTCACCATCCAAAACGGAAGGAATGTTTTCTCCTATTCACTGAAAAAGAATAGTTTTATCCTTCCATGAATAGGGATCGGTCATTCGAATTTACCATGTTTTGTCACAGCATTCTGTCGAAATCGTGCGAGTTTTCTCAACTGCAGAACCTAGTTACATTGTTTTCAGCAGCCTACCAATCATATTTACATCTTCTGACGTGCTGTAGCCGTAACGTCAGAAGAAAGTTATCCTGAGGTTGGCCTAACCAAAGAAACCTTGTTGATTACGATCTCCTCACTCAATACCTACTATAAATAACCACTCGCCATGTTTATGGTACGGATTGTTGAAGTGTCTTGAGGTCACCAATTCTAGCTAAGCATGGATAAATACCATTCGGATCATCCATCTTAATTACTTAATGGGCAGTTGGATGTCCTTTCCGGTACGACAGAAATCTAAACGGTGTAAACCTGCTTGATGACAACAGCTGACGACGGTTGCAAATTCTCCAAGTCTTCTCGATGCTCTTCAGTGACTTTCGATGCAAACCGGCCTGAGGGATCACTCTCTGTAAGATCGAGTGAAACTTCGAGCCATTACAGCAGGCATGCCGTATTCAATAGCCATTACAAAACAAGGCTGCGAAACTGCTGTTTATTATGTGTGCTATTCATTTGTAAAAAATGGCACCTTTATTCTAGTCCAGCATGAAGGCATCAAAATCAACAATCCAGTCCTCGAATACACTGGGCATTTTTCTTCTCTCATCTTCACCAGAAACGGGCCCACTTATAATGGCCACACCCCTGATTCTGACAATGTGGGGTCCGAATTCAGTAGAAAATTCGTAGCACTCAAAGGTTACTCCCCTAGTTCTCGTAACTTAGGTGGTCAGATTAGGCTCCGAACGCCAGATAACTAGAGAAAGTAGGTCGTGGTGTAAACCCAAAGGGCCATAAGCCGGTGGTGCCGAGTTATGCAAACATAATACGCACATGATGCCGGAGAAACGGGCGAATGGGAGGCTAATGTGGGGTCCGAATTCAGTAGAAAATTCGTAGCACTCAAAGGTTACTCCCCTAGTTCTCGTAACTTAGGTGGTCAGATTAGGCTCCGAACGCCAGATAACTAGAGAAAGTAGGTCGTGGTGTAAACCCAAAGGGCCATAAGCCGGTGGTGCCGAGTTATGCAAACATAATACGCACATGATGCCGGAGAAACGGGCGACATGGGAGGCTTTACTAAATCAGTGCTTTGCTGTGGCTCATGCTGCTTTTGTATCGTCAATGGCTTGCTGCTACCCATACCCAATAGCAGAGAAAGGTCAAAAAACAAAAACAGAAGGGTTCTTCAGGTGACTTGACTAGGTAGTTCAACCATATCAGTGACAAAAGATATGGGAAACAAAAGAAACAAATCCAATAATTTGCCGCCCAAGGGCGGCACAACAAATATTATGACTTTGTGAAAGCCACCTGTGATTTGGATTTAAAGCCTCCCCAATCTCTTTAGGATATTACCCTGGGACTGAAGTAGACGTCAAGTGCACAAATTTTGGATTTATGGCGCAAGTGCTTTAACTAACTATTGAAGCAACCGACGAGCGTCGATCGAATTCCAGTAAACAAACAGCCTCATCGAGATATGAAACGGTTCCCGCACCTTCGTCCCATCATTTGCTGCGGCTGGAGGACGTGCATTTGTAGAAGAGTGTTAGCTAGCAAGGATACTTCACGTAAAACTGTTTACGTGTAGTTTCCGATTATGAAGAATATACTTTTCCAAATGACCCATATAAATTGGCAACCATAGACTCTATTAAGTGAAGGGAAGACCACGTCGCAATTACATGAGAATACACCTGATAAGCTATGCCAGCAAGCTCCTAGAATGACTGATATCAGCCGCTCGACAGGCGAAACGACTGAAGCAGACATTCCCGCAAACTATGGTTTCCTTGCTGGTTGCAGTATGGTGGATCTGGCAGTTGCGGCATTACGGCATCAATAAGAATTTCGTTAACATCTTGGCCATCCCATGTCCTATTCCTTAGCTTAACGAGACCATTATTTCATCAACCGTGAAGCGCTGTAGACACTTCTTTCTGAATGCAACAATCCGCTGGAATTTTCCAACCTTATCCGGAATCTGCGTGAAGGAATGCGATCGTTGGTGCAAAAGAATAGATCAAATTTAGGTGGTTTTGAGATCCCCACTGAGATAAAAACACAGGAAATCCTTGCATCCGCGTCATTCACTTTTGAACGTGGCTTTTGTACTTAGGGATGCCGACATGCTGTTCGGCTATCGGCTTGGTAGACGTTTTGGCTTTGGGAGCCCGGTCCATCAAATTAAGACCCACATTCATAAAGTCACGGATACCGTTGGGTTCAGATTCTAAACTTTTCTCATCTATGTCCGCAAATTCTCAATTTATTATCCTAATTAGCGTATATTCTTAAACTTGAAGTAACTTTCCGGACCTGTCGCACGCACGGGACTGAATGATGAATGAGTTTGTGGAGTGTGTGGTGTGTGTGTGTGGAGACCCCTTCATGAGTGTTACGGATCACCAGATGATCCTTTGTTCACAGCCAACAACTATTCCGTTGCACTCAGCTGAATGGACAAGCAAGTCATCAGATGGGCATCCTAATAGCTCTAAAACTGTCTCCACGAGATCAAGTAAAGCTCATACCTGGTTTATGGGGTTCAGTTTGCTGCATATGCAGACACGCGCTTGTGCGCGTAGGTCCATTTGCATCGTTCGACGTGAAAGGCCAATCCAAAAACGGAAACCAGCCAACGAGAGCTTTGTCTCTAACATTGACGATTTAGTCATGATTTAGCAAAAAACAGGCCCGATATTTTTCTGTACAAACGTTGTCTTACGCTTTCAAGTCATCCTCAAATGGCAGATGTGTCCAAAGATGGTTATTTCATTATGAGAATGGTTATCTCTTCGGATTACAGCGTGGAAAAGAAATTCGGTAACCTGACGGTTGTGCTAGCGTACGGGTTGTTGCAGACAGAATCAGTAGAAGATTAAAGTTTCGAATCAGTTCCCAAGTCGAATTGCGGGCTTCGTGTACTTTCTGTTTTTTTCAGGTTAGTGCTGACGTAGTCTATTTAATGGATTATTATGGAGTGCTACAAGGGTTCAAGCTCGCTGGGCTGATAAAAGATCGAAAACGTAGTAACTAAAACGTCCCTGAGCCGGGAAGTTCTTGTTGCCAACAGCTCCACTTAATAAAAAGTCTCTCATTTCTTTATTTCACCGGTTTTGAAAATTACTAATAATCGCTTACCCAAAGTCTCCTCATCCGGTAGGGTCAAAACCTGCAGTTTTCACTATAATATGGCACGTTCAAAGATACGTTTCTTCCGGGACGACAGAGCCATTCTCGTCTTGGGGGCCTATTTCTCTCAGGGCTGCCTATCTGTCATAAGAACTGTTCAGGTCTTTACAAATATAATATAGTATCACTTCGAACCAGTTTCTTGTGGGAAGATCCACATATCATTTAGCAAGCGATTTCAGGCACGAAAAGACGGAGGCATACAGATGGCTCATCAGAGAGTCGTTGAGGTAGCTTAAAGAAACTGTTTATGTGCAACCTATTCTTTTTGGATTACTCACTTTCAAGATCCCTACAATAGCATAACTGTAGTGGGGCATTAGTGGGCTATCCAACTATCCAATCTGTCAAACGGCGTAGCTGCTCGTTAATGTTATGCTAGTGAGTGAGTGTCATATTCTCCTAAGTGATGAGAAATGCCTCGGTGACTCAGATCCTGTTTTGTTAGGACGGCAGTTTTTTCTGAGTCAGTTTATCACAACAAATTTGGGGGAGGCAGCATTTCATTTCCGTTCGGTAAGCAAAACGTCAATATGGAACATGAGCTTGTTTAACGGTCGATCCAAGTTGCACCAATGCGCCTGGTGCACGCCTCTCATTTGTTTGTAGTGCAAACTGACAGGCACCAGTGCTGCTGCTCTGCAAACCGGTTGGAAATCGTGTCTCCAATCTGGTCCGTTCACACAACCATGAAAAAACGTATGCCATATCGACTTTGGAGACAACGAGCTAGAGGGAGACACTGTTTGGATGGATTGAAATCTGACGTACCATACTGTGCATATAGGCTTAATTAGATATAAGAAAATTCCCGGAGAATTCAAATTGGCAGCAGTAACTGAAATACTGATCCTGGTGCCAGTTGTATAAAATGGTTAAAATCGGGACACCTCAATACATAACTCCGTCTCGGTGACCACCAGCATACAATCAGTGCCAAGCTGTTCTAAGGAAAGAGGAAGATAACTGAACATAAGGTTCTTCCCTTAAAAGATGTTGGGAGCTAATTTGAGGTAACTGAATCTGTGGCGAGTGTTAAAGGCAACCTCATGTAGGAAGACGTAAAACTATCAAATGACAATATTGCTGTCGGTCAAATGGAAGCATAAAATTCAAGCGGTAAGCTTCACCAGAGTTCGCGTTCCTCAAGTCCGTCGAAGAGACCACAGATCATGACATCAGGGTACCGAATCTCGTTTCTCTGAGGTTTGTGTGACCAGTCAACGCTGCTGGTCATGGTGTGCTGTGCACAACAGCAATCTGCATTCTGAACCACGCAAGGTTTACGCATTTGGCCTTAGAGAACGACGGGCGACATTTTTTTATCCTTCCACTATTTGTATACGACACTGTAACTTTTTGACCGGTTATCTTTACCTTAGTTCACTAGTTCGGATTGATGTAGCTGAACAACCCGCATTTAGCGTTTTGTTGCCTTTTTTTAATTTACTCATCTGTTTTCAGTTCTGAGACGCTGGCAAGCAAATCGACTCATTTTCTTTGCGTTGCAAGTTGCAAGTGAACAATTCAGCCAGAGTTTCAGGTATATCCTATGATCTGCTACGATACACGCAAGCTATGAGATCACTCGTTCTTTACTGTGAGGCCCATTATTTAGTACTGAGGTTGAGAGCTGGGGATGGCCAGCAAAAATAAGCGCAGCTTGCGAACATACAAGCCTGACAGAACTGAAATAAATCAATTAATAGGCCAAGCGATGTTTGTGTCTTGTTAGTTCTTAGACGAAGTAAGCCCCTTTTGGGAATCTCGCCATCAGAAATTGCCAAAAGTTTTCGGTCTGTAGACGTGTAGTAGTAAAATTTAAGGAACCGGGGGAAATTAGCAACATTGAGACGGGTAAATGTACCAAGGGAGAAATGAATTCAGTTGGAACTACCGTATACACATTGTCTGTGCTTGCTCATCGATGTCTCCTGTTTGTAGTTAACTGAGACTCATTAGATTAATTATGCTGCTATGCGGGCCTATAAAAACTAACCGTGTAGCTTAGATATTCTTTGAAATACGTTTACACTTAGGTGAATGCATCTGTCATACTGTTGTGAGTAAAATAATAATAATGATGAATTTGCACGAGAAGTCGAAAGTGTCGTGAAGAAGCTCTATTACCTGTTTTCTTCACTTAACTCTTGAAAGAAGCAAAACTGATGCAGCAAAAGCAATGCGGGAGAAACTTTGGTCGTCCAGCTGTAGATCACAAGTTCTTAAAATCTGACATGCTGTAAAGTGAAGTTCTCTAGTTGTGCATCGCAGAATGCTGGTTTGTGCATATGTTTTCCTTTATGCTTGCGCCCTGATTTATGGGAGTTATTGCAACAGCAAACCAGAAAGACCGTTCGCTATTTCAGTAGGCTAGACTAAATCAAATAAAACACTACGGAATCGTTATTGTATGCATTTGTACGCATTCTATCAAAATGCCTACCCAATGAAAAATGCCAGCTGAACTTCTAATAGGAAATGACCTGTGTTCTTCCTGGCGACCACTTAAATGAAATGATTTAAACGGGTTTCTTTGGAAAAGGAGACATCCTGATAAGCTTTGACTATGCAGCGTGTACTTGATGGGTCGAAAACGTTGCATATTCTGAAGATAACTATGTTACAGTCACAGTGTTCCGCTTAAGGTTAGGAAACATAATAATAAAAATAAAAATAATGATAATAATAACATATTAATAAAACCTTATCACTCAGGAGAGAAGTCTGAGTTCTGAACGGTTCTCTATTCATAAGTTTTCTTTAAAAGTCACTACGCTTATTCACTTTGAAAGCATCACAATCAGTAATGGGCAGAGTTCTACGGCCAAAAACCTACAGCAGCTAAGTGGCAGTAAATACAGAAAAAAGTGAAGGAAGACAAACAGTATGTTAACTTAAACGACTCCCGGAAAAACTTGCAAATTTTAAAAGGAAATTTCAATGGCCTGTAGCTTTCCAAGACAGATCCGCAGGGAACTTTGCTGTCTGAATACCTCAGGCTCCAAAGGTGCAGTACGAAACGGTGGAATGCTGATGCTTACAGTGATATTGTACGAAAGGAAGGTGTCCATGTTCACAGTTAACATTAGTTTACCTAAAGCTTGACGAAACGAGCGGGAAAAGCATGTGAACCGGACTCACAGTATTCTTTCTCTAGACCGGTGTACTTTATCTTGTTGGCTTCATGAAAAGCTTTCTTTTTCAGCCGACAAATTCTGCAAACGAATTGGAAAGATGAAACAAATGTATAATGAAATTTTGAAGGAATTAAAACTGAGTCTCACCTCGCTGGTGTCCTGGATAGGAAACGAGCATCACGTTCATTCTCACTTCCGGTACACTCAAGCAAAACGAGTCTTAGGAATACATAATCCAAACGTCGAGACTGATGGCAACGAGGAAGATGGTGACAAGAGTTATAATAACTATTCTTCATTGTTGTTATTGGCAACAGTGGTAGTGATAATAGTATTACCATGAGCTTGAGTATACCACTGACAACAATGTAGATGACAATGTTGGTGACGATAAAGACTGTGGTACAAAATCGTTCAAATAGTTCACCCTACGTCTAATCCAGTATGAACACATCATTCAGGATCACTATATGTCAGATATATTACGTATGGTATAGGTGGAAATCATACCCTCTCTCCGCTTAACGCATCGACTACCTCAAAGCCTATCTCAACAATGAGAATCTTGACTAAATAAACGAATCAAATAGCGCCAACGAGCTAACGGATAGCTCTAGAAAAAATGGAAACAAGCGTTTGCGAAGACTCGGGAGTAAATTAACATTGGTATTCGTACATTAATCTGTCGTTTAAGGAGGACAAGTTAAACACACAAAACTTAGGGGAAAATGAAGCGGTTCGGACCACTGTTGCCGGTTCCGCTCAGGTGGTCTGTGAATATCCAGTTGCGAAAACTGAGTTGAGCTCTAGATGATGGGCAAGTAGCTTCTTTGTAAACGAACGACGAAGCATCTCAGGACAGTCGTCGATGTGTACTTGTCCAAAGAGTATCTTCTGACTGAGTCCATGAGCATTGTGTGTTGACAGAAGCCGACCTCTTAAGGTGTATTATTCCTACAACGACAGCGGTCTCAATTACGTTGCTGTTTTAATGACAAACGCTCATTTGCGAATTTTCTTAGTACTGACAAAAAACGAAATTGGTCTCCAAATGAATCACTCGCTTGCGAGATACTCCAATTGAACGTCTTATACAAAAGCTCTCTGATGCTTCAGTTATGCAATGCTCACGATATCGCAGTACATTTCTTGAAGGTGCACACTGCTTATGAGGTCGCTGAAGACTCCGACAGCCTACGAGGAACTATGGAGGAACTCACCTACGATTCCGTTGAGTTTCCATTTAGCATTATGGTCTGTTGTGTGTAATTTCTATTCAAGTAGAACCTGTGGTTAATGGAAACTCGTGAACTGCTTTTGCCCAAGGAGATTAACAAATGTGTTACCCATGAAACTGTTCAGCCTGAGGATGAGAAATCAAGCTGCTTGTGAATTTCTTCGGGCTAACTCCCCTTGTCTCACGCGATAGTTGTTTTTTGCTTCGATTGTTATTCATATAAACCGAAAGATTAGTGATGAGTGAGCTAACTTACCAGAATCAGCTCTGCTCCAGTATATTTGGTTTTATAAATAAAAACACTTAAACGTGAGCAACAGTTCAGTGCCTCGGACATGGTGACAATTAGGATATGCATTTGTTGGGGGTGTGAAATCCTTAAAAAAAACCAAAGGCTGATGAAAAGCAGTGGATTTTTTTCATCAAAAAATAAATGGGCTAGTTTAATAAAATGTCACTGTCATTTTAAAACGACTGCTAGTTTGCTACTCATAGTGAGCAGCCGGGTCTCGAAGACGAGTATTCGATCAGCTAACACCAAGAATTTCAGTAAAAAAGGGTTCATTTTTGTAGCTATCATTTAGATCTAACCTGAACGGGATTAATGAGCTCGTTTTTGTACGAACAACATCATTCATGGTTTCGAGCACTTGGATTTAATTAAATGTAACGGTTAAAAGCACCTTTGGCAGATGTGGTATTATTCACCTCTTGACTTGGAAGGGGTACAGTTTATGTACTATGAATCATACTACATAGTGAAAATGCACGCATTAAATGTTGCGTTTATTGGTGGTTTCGGTTTTAATCAAAGCTGTATTTTGATCAAAATCTGATTTATAACGCTGTCCTACCCAAAACTTCGGTGAACAGCTCCGTGAGTCTGGGGTAACTAAGAGAAAAAAATTTATGCAAGGCTGTTTTTGTCGGGAATCTTTGAAAATTAAAAGTATAAGATGTTTTTGCACATTGATAGTAAATAAAGGAATTAATATCCCATAAGACCCTGTTTTTGAAGTTAAGCTTACCGACCGTCTGCCTGCATTTTAATTGCATAGAAATGTGGTAAGCATTTCAAAACCACAGCATCTTTATCGCATTTTCCGTTTTACGCGTCACACTTGAAGCAACAGAACGGCTCACAACCAACCGGATCACATGACGGTGGCAATTTCATCGAGTTATTGATGAAACTGCTAAACACAGGTAGGAAATATTTTGAATACCTTACAAAGTTTTAGACCTCTGGAGGTAAGTCCTTGATGATCTGCTTAGATCAATGCAAGACCCCGTAAAACTTCCACCAATAAGATTTTGTATACACGTGTGCAGTAATACATATCGTGCATACTGGGCAAGCAATATTCATTAGGTGAGGCCACCAAATATTGATGGTTTACGGGAAAAACTTAAGCTGATTCGAATTTTTTATGCGTGTCTAAACTTCTTCAACAGGCTCAAACTGTGACGAAAGATTATGCGGAAAACAATAATACTACATTAGTCCCCAAGGTGTTGCTGATGATCTGACTGGGACCAACGCATACAATAACATAAAGAAGCCGGATGGGGAAACGTGTTCATCCACATAAGACCTCCACCTAAATTTCACGGCAAAGTCAGTAACTGTAACATAAACAGGGAAACAAACCTCAGTCGGATTGGACAGCATTCTCAGTTAAACCTTTGCGTAAATGTGTAACTGCTGCAGATTGTAGCATGAGGGAAATTTTACTACACATTCGAACTTGGTATATTCCATCCAGAATTATGAAACATCCGTAGAAATACCTCTATTCAAGTGCCGGTTGTGATTGTTCGGGTGTTCCAGTGGTTATGTTGGGTCATTTGCACTACCGGTTTGGTGCTGTTCATTTAAATCCTATGGAGGTAACTAAGTCTATACTCGCTACCTTACTCGGTATCTTACTTCACTTAGTGCAGTGAATGATCCGGAACCAAAGTAGCTCTTTAAACTAGCCGCATGACCGGACCTGCATTGTCTGCTAAAAAGTATTTGAAACAGGTTCTGAACTCAGCGTTACAAAGATCGACTTGAAGTAATCGGATACCTTTCTAATTCAACTGAGAAACACCGCATCCGTGTGGGAATAGCTGTTGAGGCCAGTGCTTCGACGGCACTACTCAATTATTTGACACAACTTGAAAAAGGATAAGCACAACACATGCCTTGGCGATTGATTGGTAAGTTGTAGGAGCGGAACATACATCGATCAAAATTTTCCGAGGATACCGCTGGAAACTTATCCAAACAGCTTGTCTGAATTGATCTGAAATGTGTATCGATTTTGAATGCACTGTGTATGGTTAATAATCGCGAATAGAAATTGCAACGGACTTGTGTTGCACCGTTCCAGTGCACATATTCTGTGCTTTTTCCGAAACAATATCCTGAGAATTGAGCAATCGATATCTGTATGACCGTTTCGTCGGTTAAATCGAAGAACACTCCTCAGGATAATAAGAGCGCCCTTAGTAACACAGTGGTGTTTGTGGCCTTACAGAAGTAGTGGCTTTGTAGAAGTAATCAAAATTGCAGTACACAAAACGATCGCTTCATTCAACTGATTTGAGCCATACGCTGCAGTTTTAGAGAAATGAACAACCACTGTAAGCTGGACTTTATGCTGTTAGTGGCCTTAACGGACAGACTCCTTTTTGTTTTTATCAGTAATTTTTGGGTCGACTAACTTCCACGGACGTATAAATTTGTTTTATGAGTGGAGGCACTGTATCCCTTGCCATGTTTCCGTAGACTAGTCAATATGCATAAAATTGGGACCATCCATGTGCTGTATGCCGGATGGTCTGGCCAGCGCGGGATGTGCTGATAACCCAAAGCTGGGCGAAGCCATGATTTCACCAGAAGCATAATACTGTGTAAGACCATATGAAACAGATAAAGTGGGGTCACACTGTTCATTGCTAAACCCCAATCGATGACAGCCAGTGAAGAAAAAAAGCCTTATTTGGCGGGGCACCCTAATATCTGAGCAAATCTTTGTTACTACTATGAACACGGTTGACGTTTTATTTATGAATAAAGCAATCCCTACCGTTGGAAAAATTGTATTAAGTAACAGCAAAAAAGCATTAAAAAAAACTTCCGTCTAAATAAGCTAGCAGGGAATCTGTCGTAACCAAAAATCATCGGAGCTGAGTTGTGTTCTATCCGTGGAAATGTTTTAAGAACTGTAAGCAGACGTAGCAAACAAGCCTCGTGTTCAGTTGTTGCAGCTACTGGCTTTTATCATGGTTACGATTGTTATCATTGATCTCAACAGAAGCAAGGAAGATCAACCATAAAACACGTTCCTCTCATTGAATTTACAGGAATTCGTAACCACTTGATCCAAAACCGCTTCATTTGATCTCCCTATAAGACTCGCATCCAGCAGAACAAGTTTATAGCAAATCGTTCTCACCCACGAGGTGCATTACTTTCTTATTCATTTTCTAGGTTTGGGAAGAGCAATTTCAGCTTGCGAATCGCATCTTACCTCTCTTAGACACTTTCATTGGCCTGTTGAGCAACCACGGGATTTTGATGTGATTCTGCGGGTCGCCTCGTAACTCTGCCTTAAAGCAAGTTTGGAACTGATGGCGGTAATCCAAAATAGTCTTCAAGTTAAATATGATTCTTCGGGAAATTACGTACAACCAGGTGAGAGACCGACCATGTTCCTATAACCCCTCCATCAGCTGAATAATACCATAAAGGCATACCCCTAAAATTTCCACCTTTTCGATCCAATTCATGACGATCAAAACCATCAAATAACTAGGCAGATTAGGTTAATTTATGGTGACGTCTGCGGCAATGGTTGATTCTTTGTCTAAATAAGTCGCTGCAATGTCAGACAACTCCGATACTGTCAGCGGATGGACAAATGAATGGGCCAGTGAAACCAGTTGGTTTTCTCATTATTTGGCGGCTCCAGTCCTAATAAAAAACAGCATGGGTTAAGATAAAGCAACATCAAAGATAATTCTTTTTGGCGTTTAACTTCATGGAACGGTCAAATGGAGTTGATGCGAAGTGGAAAGTTGTACATAACTGATTCACAATTATTTGACCACAAATGCAACTTTTTTACGAGAAAAATCAACTCAATATTTATCTTCAGTTCGAGGGTAACTTGTTGTATTTGACTACCTATCCGCAGTAAAACACAACCGTGTTTCCATATTCACAATCTGCTATCCCCGACAATTCACTTAAAGTGATTTTGGCACTGTACAACAGGTAGTCACAAAAGAAATATGTGCACAAAATATTATTCAGGAGAAACCCTTCGCCATCGCGGTTTGGTGGAACTGAATTTTCTCTTTTTCAAATTGGCACTCATGTATGAAATTCACTTATTTATCAGCAGGTATGTCAGAGTTGCACTCAGTGGCTGTGATAGGTACAAAAAAGTGTTTACTCCAAATATTGTTCTATATATATATATA